>NW_019211454.1:37736549-37757861 GCF_002443255.2 Varroa destructor
ATGAACAGTACAAAAACAAAAAATTTACAAAGTGTGTCTACTTACGTTCGTGTACCTAAGTATATTTGTAATGGATAACCGAAAAATCGATTGCCATTTGAATCAGGGCCACTTCCTCACCAACTAAATCTTCGTTTATGATTGACTGTTGAGTCCTTATATACAGTAGCTGCATATATCACAAACCTATCGTGTACATTGTTAGCAGGATTCACTTTATTGTGTATTATCATGTGTAGTTTTATTTGAACTTTCATTAAATACTAAATCATATTATTTTATGCATGCATATCTAATAGACGATTGCCGCATGTGTTTTTGTACTGCTAGCGCTTATTTGTATAATGATAATTATTATTAGATGTTATTGATCTTATCAACTATATTCGTGAGCACTGAGGTGTACCTACACATATAAAAGATTGCTTCATACAAAGAAGATATATATATATATATAATCTTCTTTGTATATATATAATAGTATTGTTCTCTGTCGATATTAGAGGGCAAATTCAACTCAAATAATTTCGTTCTCTATCGAGATCTAAGCAGAAAAGGGACGTAAAAGGGAAAAGGACTGAGCGAACCTAAATATTAGTAATAAGATGTCAGTGTAAATAAAAGTAGGCACTTGATGATTTTCTCGTGTTTGTAGATTTTCTTGTACACTACTGGAGCGTACATCGCTGCGTCTGAAAAAAGAGAACTGTTGAGACCTACAGCCCAGCAGTTAAAGGAATAATAACCCTTTAACCAGACGTACAATGGTAATCACTAAAAAATACGTCTTTTTATGGAGAGTGTCGTTAGTAACACATAGAAACACATTCAAACATGAATCTATACCTACACATGATGAAGACAAGCCGCAGCACAGAACCGAAGGAAATAGTTATGAGTAGTAATAATGACACAATCTATGGAGTAAAATATAGAAAAAGCCAAGTCACGTTGCTTTGATCCATTGACTTTACGTTGGCTATTTAGAAGCATGTAACCGTTTCTACAAGGAATAAACAAAAAACGTTGATTTTGATGACGGAACGAGCGATTTGATGTTTGTTTAGTAATAGATAATGAATATAAAATGCTAATTGAAATCGAAAAGACAAAGAGGTGATAGATTAATGAAATAATGGTGATTAATGACATATTAATTTATTACCGAAAATGATAGGGACTCATGTCGACTGGACTGTTGCAGTTCTTTACATTTGCCCACACACTGTACATACGAAAGTGTTCAGTAAATAGGATCTCCGTTTCGCAATCGTAATGTCGACGGCGATAATTCTAATATTAAGGATAATAATAGTGATGGTAATGAAAGTCGACCCTGCTGAACGCTATAATAAAGGAGTATATTATTCATTATAAAAGTGGTAAAAATAACTAGACGTAAAAAAATATAATGACAAAGGCAAAATGACACTAAACATTAAAACGAAATAAAAAAAATACTGATATCTATTTTGTATTGAGAAAAGGAGAAAATAATAAAGAGAGAGAGAGAGACCAAGAAAATAAACTTTAAAACACGTGTGACATTTAAAAGTTATTCAGTGTGTTCATTGTTATTACTTATATGAAGATGGACTTCCATCTGAGCTTCAACGGGCTGCCGTCTAAGTTCGAACTTCATTTCGCTCACATTCATTTGCTGCTACGTTTCATTTAATAATATTCTTTTGTAGCATATTGCTTGTATAATCGTTAACTGAGTTATACGCAGAGTGGATGACAGTGATTAATTATATTCACTATAACAATTTTAGCTGTCAGCGCGTGAATCGAGCGACAGTTTGGCCGGTTTGGCTGCACTGTTTCTGTGAACTTCTGCCAAATTTTTCTGATACAAGTAATATAATACCATACATTATTAATAACAACAATAACAATGGCAATAATGTAACAAAAAATATCATTCGTTCTTTTGTTATTAAATAGCTTTCCCTTATGTATAACGCGATGATGTTCACGACAAGCAAAGTGCCCGTTTTTCTGCTATGCGCTGATTGTGGATTACGCAGTTTTCTAAGATGTTCCTTTTTGCAGCGTAAAGATGATTCACGTTAAAGTGCTAAGTGAACTACTCATTATGAACGCGATGCTCATGAAGCTGTGATAGGCAGAATAGTGATTTACACAGATCTAACACAGTCAAATGACTGTGATTATGAGAATTCGCAAATCGATTTTGCTATAATCTGTGATGTCGATAACTTGGCAAAAATATATCCGGAGGGTTCACATTAAGAGACAAACGCGTAGTCCAGCGCTCGAGTTGACCTAGTAAGCTCTCAAGTGACAGAAACAAAAAACAACAACAACAAAACATGGCTAGTAGACAAGACTTTAACCATTCGTGCGCAAAGCTACTATATGTAGGTACGGCCGGCTTAAAAAATGAATTTTTGTTAGTATAAACGATGTTGTGATGTTCTTTATGCGTGAACAGAGTGCATTGTTTTTAGTTACACGTCAGCGGTCCTAAAAAAATCGAATTATAAATGCAATTACATGCAAGGCAACGAGCTACTTTCCCTGCTGAACATTTAGCTAAATCGTTTCCTGGTTTGAAGCAATTTGAAAGAAACGCTTTCACGTCAAGTAAAAGGATATATGGAAGAAATATCTATATATACATTATATCATTTATATAGGAAAGCTATAGCGTATTCCCTACAAACAAATGCGGTGACTTCGACCGTACTTTGCAGTCACTGATAAACAACAAAATATTTGGAACTACATGATTTCCTTTCCAGTGCTTTCCTTTACAGAAATTTGTTTTAACTTTTTCCTATCCAGGTGATTCCCTTACCGCTGAATTGCAAGTAGTTCTACCGCTCCGACGTTGCATTCG
Organism: Varroa destructor; assembly: GCF_002443255.2. Lineage (NCBI taxonomy): Eukaryota > Metazoa > Arthropoda > Arachnida > Mesostigmata > Varroidae > Varroa > Varroa destructor. The sequence continues at coordinate 37,739,416 of NW_019211454.1, forward strand.
TTGTGCTTCTAAAAGGTTTAAAACAACCCAAGTTTTTTAAGCTCACGAACTATGCAACCATGTATTAGTATAAAATACAAACATTAACAAACAAAAACTAAACATATAAGCATTATCTGATACTTTTCCTTGCGTGATCTCGTTACGGTTGCATTTAATGAATCTACACTTCAACGTTTACATCCCTAATTAGCAGGGTAAAGTGTAACTTGATGCCATCCGAAGGAAGTGAGATTGCGTGTATAGATATGGCAAAAAACGTTATTCGATGTATTCGAGGTTACAGCTGCTTATCCTCAGCAAGTGACGGACAATCAGTTTGTATTTATGTCGAATTTTCAAATAACTACGAAATATATTTGTCGCCATGTTATTTCAATTTATCTGAACCACGGTGGTGGTTTTAGAAGCGGAAATATGAAACTTGTCATTAGTAAGTTCAAATGCATATCTAGCTGTGGCCAAAGCATGATGATGCAGCGGCTACAATAGGTTGATTTAGGGTGTAACATACCTTACGTCGGACATGACAAGCATTATTGACCGCCACAGCTGTTACACGCATTGCGAGCACCGAACATCGTTAATGATATATGTGCTATTTATAACTCGAAGAAATGTGACTATGACATTTAATATTGAACTGTTTTCAATTACAGATTAAACCAAGCTAAAGTAGACAAGCGTACATTTTTTTAGATACTTTTTCCGGCAAGCTTACATTATAATCATAACTATACGAATCGATTAATTATCAGAAGTAGGTTATATATACGAGAAATGATCAACTAACATATTACACAGGGTAACCTACACGAACTCAAAAAAATACTTGCAAATATGCTTTTCTTCGAGCGAGCGCACTGCCGACGAGTTCCTTTTTTACAATACTACCATCACTTTCCAGCAATAACACTCTTGACTTTATCTCCGTCTTAGCCTGGCCCTTATATGAGCACTAGTGTAAAGGCAGAACAAGAAATATTGATTCAAGTTGCAAATTTTTATTTATCTTTCTTTGTTTCTCATCAGTCTATTTTGGTGCACTTTGTATATATCGAAATCTCCGACTTCACTACTAACTTATATTTCTTTGAAAATATACTATTAAGTATACACCGAATTAACCTGTGGATTGTATGTCCACGATCTGTAAGAGGCATACTTCGAGTCATTTCTTACAAAATCTGACTTTATTCCTGTTACTGTTGATGGTGCGTTCATTAGTAGTATGTCATTATTATTATTAGAATTATTATTGTTATTATTATGTGAACCCAATCGTCATATGGGTTAATCTTGTAGTGAGGTCTCATACTCTTTGGCCTACTGTACACGGTGTAATTTAAAATAGTTTCAATGCTCTATGCACTTTCATCCCAAACGTTCGACCTATGTTGGACCTATGCTTATAGCAAATGTTGCTTCGTAGCCCGTTCTCACTCAGAAAAACGTTTCGCTTCCTCTTCATACAACAATCTTGCCTTCATCACCTCTATAAGGTATTTTCTTCTTATCTTTTTCGCCCTCTTCCATCACTTAACATTAAATATATGTGCATACATATATTCAGTGAATGTATGAATACAGCACAACATTCTTTTATGTGCAGTCAGTACCCATGTTGTCTAATGTCTATGGCTGCTTTTCCCTATGTACACAGCCTGTTGCGCTATGCTAACCCGCGTATGTTTTCTAGCTGTTCAGAGCACATTGAGACGCGCCTCGTAATGATTATTTCTATCTGGGTTTGTGTCGCTGCTATCTTCGGCGTCACCTAAAAGACCGTTTTGGCAATAAGGTATCCAACCGCGATAAGTATAAGAGACATGACAATCACGCTTGTCGTCGAGGCATCTGCAAACGGATCGGGGGGGGTGTCTGTGAAGGACTGCGAATTTCCTGACCGAGTATCACTTGGTACGGATCCCCCTGACTGATGTAACCGATGGCTATCTTCCCGCAGGGTGATGTTCTGTCTTCTAAGAGCAAGGTTCTCGTCTTGTAATCGACGTAGTTCGGCATTGAAAGCGGCCTCGAGCTGCTGCTGCGGCTGCTGTAACGGGACTTCGACAATTTTCTTCGGAGGTTCACCCCATGGTTGCGATTGGGACGAAGAATGCGACTCTTTGCTCTCAAACGTCTCAAGAACACAGCGAAGCTTTGCTTCCATTATCTTGTTAGGCTCAGCGTTCTTCCATAATGTCTCATGATTGACACTCGTAGGATTCTCTATATTCATCGATTGTACCAGAAACTTATGTCTCTGTGTGTCATTAGGATCGTAATGGACCGGCTGCAAAATGACCGCAACATCTGTATAGGACTGCGGCTTGATTTCGCCGCAAGTGGGCCTCACACAGTATTTCTTGGGGGCAGTGGTCTTCACCTTAAAACAGATCCACTTGTTTGATGGATTCGTGAGACGCATTATTGCCTGAGTGGGCTCGTGGAACGGGCCCCGAAATCGCAGTTCATGTTTGGGCTCAAGTTGAAGAATGTTTTCCATTTTATTTGCTGATAAATACAATAGAATGAGTTTACCCTATAAACAACTAAAACAACGAATTCACCCTAGTGAGTGTTCTAAAGCTAATAATACGCACAGCAGGACCGATTGTTTAAAGGAACCGAGCTTGAAGAGTCAACAACAAAGTGTAACGGAACGACAACAACAGGTGGAATAACTCAATAAAAACTGCGTAGCAACGACAACACGCGGTGTGCTGCGCCCACGACGAGAATTGGTTTCGTCCGTTCGCACACTTTTACTCGTTGTTGCTTTTACTGCGGGTTAAAACAAAAAAATTCGACTGCAGCTGAGTGATCGGTGTAGTTGCAGCAGCTCTCGGTTCAGACGCGACAGCACAACCAATCACAAACTGACAAACACAGTGCAGCAGAACAGAGCTTGCGTTTAACCAAGCAAGCGGACGGGCAATCTAGTCTTCGGACAGTAGTGGCAGACACCTCAGCCTCCTCGCAGTTGTAGTCGAGCAAAAGGAAGGTATCGTTCACAACCTTCACGACAATAACATCAACAACAAGACGTGAAATCGTAGCAACAGAGCTACGGCAGTCGTGGCAGTAGCAGCGGCGGTAGCTAAAATGTCTCTGCTCTCAAGCGCAGACAGACAGCCAGTCAGGCAAATATGGTCGTATAAACAGCTACAACTACGGGACGCCAGACGATCGATTGAGTAAAAAGAATGCGAAAAGTAGGTTACGCGACTTACTTCAGAGGGGCACTGACGTCTCAAGACCGCATAGCTGAACGGAATCAGAAAAAAGGAAAAGGTCTGAAAGGCCATGAAGAGGCGAGTAATGTAATACTCACCAACTGGCACAATGGATACAGATAAAAAAAAAACCCTGGGTGCCCCTCTATGGTAAATAATAACAACGGAAAGACGGAAAGACTCTGAAATAATGCCATGAGCCCGTCATGTCTTCAAGACTCTTTTGAGGAATCGCGAGTTAGTGGAGATTTCTATCCAGTCGAATTGATGAACAACTGAGGTCCGCAACCACTATAAAGACTATCTGACAGGAACAGTTCAGAGTGTATTAGCCGTGATCCAGCGCATTTTTCCACGTCTCCAAAAAAAGGACGGTGCATCAACTTCGGCTACCGTCTCGTCGAGTAGTTATTTTTCCAGAGCTGACGAGAAGCAAGTGCTGTCGAGCAGCTCCCTACATTCCTATATCGTTTTGATCCCGTGCTCCTGTGCCAGTTTTGTAGTACTTCGTGAATTACTGTGCATGTACAAAGCGCGAAACCGGTTTGTAAGTCTCTAGCATTCATTTTCATTCTTCATATATCCCCTTGTATTATTCGATTCAAACAATAATTTAGAATCTCACTTAAACTCTGCTGAACTGAACATGACTTGGCGGACTTCGCGAACACGTCCCTAACCTCTTTTCCCCGTTTGCGCAATAATCGGTTGCGACATGACCTCCCATAGTACTTGTACATACATGTGTGGTGAATACAGTTGTGTTTGCACGGTCTCCACTGGGTTTAAATCAGCCCGCCAAATCTAGCCCGACGTCGTCCGCCAGCCTGTTGGGGTTGTCGTCTATCTCGCCCTTCTCTCACGCTCTGTCTGCTAAAGTTGCAGTAGTTGCCTAGAGTGGTAGTGCAATGGCTGCGGAGGCAGCAGCGACGGCAGTGTGCGGCCTGGACTCTTTGTCTTTGTGCCCGTAGCACATTACACCGCGTAGGCCCCGCCAGAGGGCGGCCTATGTTACCCCTGTATTGCGAAGAAATCTGCGCGACCGCTGCTCTTGCTGCGCAGCAAACGCCTGCTTTCTCGGTGGTAGGGCTTTGCCGAACCTTACGCGTTGGGAAAGCCGCCTGTCAACTGCCCGAGCCCTTCTGTTGTATCGAATTCCATAAACTAGTAGGAACTTGTGGTTGAGCGGCAAGTTAAACGATTGTTTGTTTGTCCGCTCGTTCATTTATACCATAAACATAGAAAGAGAAGAAAGGGTGGATCAGCTGTGCTGTCGCTTTGAACCTTTCTGTGTGTCATAAGTGAGGCAGCGCTAGTTGTAGTGTTGGTTACTGGTTTTAGGACTGTTGCGGCTGCTATAGCTACTACTTTCATCGGTTGTGGTGTGGCGGCGGCCGTGTAGGTCTGTCTGTCTGCCCTCAATCCGTACATCATTGTGCCGTGCCTGCCTGAACGGGTGTCCGTCTGCCCGTCCGCTGTCTGTTTCGTTCGGCTGCTGCTGCTACACACTACTCAGCCTCTAGGAAAACTTTTGGCATTGCTAACTGCATATTGCTATCTGTCTCAACATAGTAGTGCAGTGCGTTTGCTGTTGTTGCAGCTGCAGCGGCCGAGAGCGTTAAAGCGTCGTCGTCTATGTGTCAACCCAATATTTGCTCGTTACTAGAAAGGTTCTCGCTTACGAGATAACCAACGGACATCAAATACACCACCAGAAAGGTAGTCTGGAACAACAACAACCGCGGTAGTGAACGAGCACACATACCCAGTATATATCAGTTTGGAACTGCGTGCGAATATTACAATTGCGTGCGATTATTTCATCCCGTTTTTATCGGCGTGTGAATCGGCTCAGTCTATAGGTAGCCAAAGACCATAACGCGGCATTGATCAAAACAATTACCTCCCACCCGGTCTAAGTTGGTATTGACAGTGGTCTTAGCTAATATCATCAGTTCAAGCTTTGCCTGATTCCTCGACTTCCTGCTTGTTGCCTTTCGAAAGGCTCGAGCCTGTCGAGCCGACCATGACGCACGTTGATACGGAGGATGAGCTCCGTCGGAGGAACGTAGCCTCAAGCGATTCAGAACGAGATGAACCGTTGGAACAGCCAAGGGTATGACCAATTGGATTCAGTTAAATCAATTCTTTCGTTTAGCTAGTACGGTATCATTATAAAAAATATTGCATATAAACGGGGACTAAACTATGTTGCGAGAGTGCTTCATCTATTGAAAATAACAATTTTGTGTAATTCAGCAGTTTATCTATTATTAGGCAATAGTGTAGTATTGGTGGTTACATTTATCTATTACCCATCATCAAAGAGACAAGGATACGAAAAGAATTAGTGCTTATTGCCAGTTGAGTGGACAGCGAAATGTACATTACCTAGAAAGGACTTCTGACAGTGTGGGGAGAAATCGCAAATAATGTGCGTAGAAAAGGTCGTCGCGCTTTTTTGTACTTTCGTTTTGTTTATGTCACTAGGAGCGGTGCACGTTTTTAATGTTATTTATGTACGCGTCTTCGGTTAATGCATTAGCCTGTAATAGCCCGCCCTATCAATAATTATATGTACGCCCCTTCTAACCCATCATACTAATTATTCATAGCAAAAATGCAAACTGTACTTTGTTTGCTTATTGTTGTTTTTATTATAACACACACGCACACTAAATGAGTTTTGCGACGACTGGCAATTTCCATTGGATCTCTTACGGATCACTTCTGTCCCGTAAGACGTTGATCGCTAGCAATCATCAAGTATCAGCACACAACCGAATACCGTCAGTATGATGTATAGAAAACGTCTCTTATATTATCCACGTAATTGTCAAAAACGAAACGGTTAGTTAATTAATTCTGCGCACGTGCGATGTACATCCTGTCTGATGCTCTGCACAGGCGCTTGGCCATTTTATCATTATTACTAATCAGCGTCGAAAAAGACGGCTGATTCGATTTTCTTGGCTATGTTTCATCTGACAGAGTACCAAATAAATGCGATCAGTGATAGTCATCAGTGCAAACACTCGCTTGTGTATAGACGCCCGGCCATTGCTCAGTCTCTGCATTGCTGAATCACTGGTGGTACTAGTCAAAAGTGCCAATCAATCATGATCGACATATAATGCAACGTGTTGGCTTGTATTGTTCACATGGGATTGGATGTTTTCTATCAAGCCAACACCATCTGTTCTGCAATATTGCTCGATCTTTTGTTAGTCATTACGTGCTGAACAACTGTCCACTACCATATAACCAGTGGCTTTTCCTTATTGCGGAACAGGCATATTTCGTTGGGAATATGAGACATTTGGGAAAATTTTCTAAACGTTATACTCTTTTTTCCATGTTTATCATTGCTTTGTGCCATCGTCATAACGTGGTATTATTTCGTCTAATTAGTTTCAATTTTACCGCTGTTTTTTTTTTGAAAGTAAAGTTTGAGATTGTTGCCAATCAGGAGACTGAGATTGTTTACCAAAAATCCACTTCCTTTTAGTAAATTCTAGATGTGCACTCCTCTTTCCTAAGTTGGTTTTGAAGTAGAAAGGCCTGATCTAAGCTAAGTGGTTGAGATGGCCCGGCATAGGCGCCTGCACTTAGCCGCGAAGTGCAGTTAGGATTGCTGCCTTTGCAGGATGTGGATACCTCTCCACCTACCAAACCTTGTCCACAGGTACTTATCCTTCTAAATGATTTTTCTTAATTTAGGAAATACTGAAGGGTCGCTCAAGTGGGCGACTTTCCAAGAAGCTTTGACCAGGTGGATCATGACCTATCGACCGAAACAGAGGAGACTATTAATGTGCTGTTGATAAGCGGACATTAAAGTGATGTTCTGTTGTGGTTATTCGGCCGCTTTTGTTAATAATAAACGGTTTTTCTGACTCACATAATAAAACAAACGGGAGACAATCCAAGTAATATTTTTATTAATCAATCGTATATAAACCTACACAATATATAAATAGGAATATATATATTCTTATTTAACCAATCTCAAGTGAAAAGGTCTTTCAGATTTTTAAATTCGATAACAAAAAGAATAATAAAATGAGTAGCTTGTCCCCCAAAAAATTCCTTAGAATTTTATTTAGTGTATATGTATCATCAAATCAACTGCAGTTAGTCAACATTTTTTAAAAAGACACTGACGTTTGGTATGAAATTGTTTTTTTTAGTGCGTCTTCGTTTATGCAATTATTCGTTTATGCAGAGTTACATTAGTTTAACTTGATGCATGTTTCAAATCGCATTCAATTTAAGTAGACTTATAGTTTAAACAACGCCTTTTAACTTCTCTCAACATAAGGCGTTTTCGTTACATAGATATGGGTACTACTCACGTTATTTAAATAGATTTGAAAATTAAAGAACATTTTTCAAGATGTCTAACCACTAACAGAGCGTCATTTGTAAGTGATAATAAGGCCACTTACGCTCCCAGTGATTTTATTTTATTGTTGACAACCTTTAATTAGTTACTGTGACTTTGCTTGATTATTGCGATTTTTTTCTGCTATCGGTCGAATAGAGCGGCAGTTACAATATGACAATTGAAAACTTTGGATCCTTCATATCAAGATAAAGCGTTCTTTTACCTAAAAATTCCTGCTTGACTCTCTCCGGTTTGCACTATGTATTTTTGTGCAAAATGAAGAGCAATATCCAAATCATACGGCCAAATCGTGAAAGTTAACCGATTAAGTAGAGAAACGAACTAAGCGGTTCAGTAAATATATAAACAATTCTTGCAGAAATTCGCTTACAGACGTATAGGGCGAGGAAACACTATTCAGTCCTTGAGACCTCGACTCAAAGTGTTAAAGTACGATCACAGGGAGCATGAGATAGTAATAAGAGACAAAAGACCAACCTGTTTTATTAGACTTAAACAGGACACCTGTATTAGTGTGCATGTATGTAGGTTACATGTCAGCGGTTTTCAAAGCCAGTCTCAGGGTATCAAGTTACTTAATAGAAACGACAGAGCTGGTTTGTAGTTTCGCCAATATACTGTTGTTTTAATAGTAACAAACGTTTTTATTTCTTGTTATAGCTTCATCCTGCGCTGCAACGAGTTGGTGTAAGTTTATAATTGTCGCTACGAATTTTATCTCCCAAATGAATACCTACATGCACCTTTCTTTATAAGTAGCACAATAGCATGCGTTATGTTCAATAATAGTATACGCAATTTTTCTATTCGATAACTTTTGCGGTGCTCAAGTTTAGATTCAAACCGGAATTTTCTTTTTTAGCTCTATTCCGCCTATTGTCTTCTGTAATTGCTGCGTTATGATCAGTATGTATTCTTGCATGAAGATTCAACATATTGTACTTTCTGCACGAGCACGCTGTTTCGACCATGAATAGGATTTATCGAGTAGTAACAATAGCAGTAGAGTGCCCATTTATTATAAAGTATGATGAAGGGTGATTAACATTCTTTGTATACTATATGCTTGGTGTCATAGAAAGGATAATACGCGATAAATGTTTCGTCAATGAGTCGACTTCACTAATCTCAATTTGATCATTACTTTCAGTCATGAGCACATTTGGTGTAATATGTACAGTAGCCCACAACTAAGCTTTCGGCAGCAGTGCGCTTTAAGGCGAATTGAAGGCGTGAGCAATTTATAATTATGTTCGTCATTACGGTGATTTTGCAACTGGATTTTTATAGCGAGAGCCGGAAATGTCAACATTTTATTCGAATTTAATGATTGAATTCTGGTCAGAGAACAACGAAGCTCCATGTGTTAGAGCTACTTAAATGATAATGTATTTGGGGTGGTAGGTGGTCTTCAACGAACCTTCGAACTCAAAGGGTAGCGGCTTCTCAACAGTAATGATAGAGTTGATCATTATGTGTTCATACGAAAAGTTTAAAGCTAAAATGTTTTGAAGTTTACGTCCGCTACTGCCGGCTAGAGTACGTGAAGACGACTGGCTCCCCGTACGAAATGGAAGTATTTCTACGGTAAGCTTCTATGATACAAAATTCTATGATGGGGACTAGTATTGGTAGTAATAAGCGACAATTAGCGTCATACGTCAATAACGTGAAGGAGGTTTCGAGAGTTATCGGACTGATGGGAAGCAATTCGGATGTTGGGATGCGGAAGCTGGATTCTAGACGACGTTGTGTACTAACTCGAAGCAATGTCGGAATAAATACTGCGGACCAGCTTAATTTTCGCGTATTTCACAAAAACTGGATTATTTCGAAGATTGTTTAATGTATTATGTATTTGAAGGATCAAACTATTGTTTGGAGATTACGATTACTCGTTATAATGCACCAGCTACCTGCTGCTCGTTTGCTTTCGACCGAAAGAATGTTATGAATTTTCTAGATTAGGAAAGATGATAAAGACGGGTTGTAAAAAGCTCATATGACAACAACCAGAATTTGCTACAAGTATGCCAATGAATTTCGTAGATTATTCTGAAATTAAATTTCACAATCTACGGAAATACTGCAGACATGGATGGCATAAGTTACTAAAAATTTCTTTGTTTAACTGAATTCGTAGAGGGTAATCATTTGCACGGAAGCTAAAGTATAGTGGAAACGTTGTTTTTATTCAATCACTATTTTTTTGAGAAACGCTTTCGGCTATTTCTAGTGTGCAAACAAATCCTTAAAATCCCCTCTTTCGAATGGAATTAGGGGCTTGCCGCACTGGACAGTTAAACTGGCACGAGTTCTACATGATCCATCTAGGGTTTTCTCTACAGTCCTATGAAAAGGCATAATAACTGTATGTCGTACTCCCCATTTGCGAATGCTGACATTTGTACCAGCGAGGGCTATGTAATCATATTCACTAACAATACACTCAGGAAGACACGCGTTAGTACTAGCATCCAATCACCATTACTTCTGCATTGTGGCAACAAGGCACAAATCAACTGAAGTGAAGGGAAAATCTTTTTATGTAACATTGTTGTTATCGAACATTAGATGCGTAACCTTACACACATTAACTAGTACATGCCTATAACGTGTAATTCCTATGTTCAGATCTTATTTTAATGAACGAACAATTGTTAGCTGTATGTGATTTTTTTTTTAAATTCTTTTTTTGAGCACTTTGTTTGTTTTTACTCTTTGGGAATACAGTGCGCCACGTCTACGGATTTCATGTTCTTTACATATTGCGGTATTGTCAGTGATGAGTCCCCAGTATGTGTTTGAATCGACCTATGTTGCACTTTACTTAGTAATTCACTGAGCTTTACCAGATCAAAACTGTGGTGTCGAGTCTTACTCTTCATGCATATATGCTATCATTTAAATAATAATTCTGATCTAATTCGTCTCATTATTTATTGTTGATTCTTAATTTGGTTGGTATGCCTGATTGGTTCTCCGATACCTCGACCCATTGCCCAGTCGGCTGACCGAAAGGATTCGGATTTGTCGGAAGATGAAAAACTACCGGAAGAGCGTATGATCGAGCAGATGACTCGAGATTTGCCCCAAGGAAGCGATAAAGTGCCGTTCCTGGATGAATGGCTAGCAGGAGTCCCTGACAGGTATGTGAATTGGATTACACCTTTAGGAAATATGGTACATATGCTGCGAAGATTATTAATTTCGTACTTGAAGCTATCCGTTTTTTATATCCATAATAGGTCAATATTTCAATTCTCAAATAATCATGATATGAAAGGGAGGTAAATTTCATAATGTCTTAGTGAGCATTTCCAACGTAATCGTTTTCAAAATTTTGTCCACCTCTAAGCACAGACTTGTTCCGTGAGATGCGGTTCCTACGCTGGAGGATAGTATTTCAGTCTATTAGATAGTTTTACTAAAACTAGCTAATAGACTTTATTTTTATTCTCATTGGCTCCGTACACATGAATTTAAGAATTCCTAGTTTTTGCTACGAAATACCTAAAAATTTACAAGTAGCATGCATGATTTGTTCAGTTAAAATGCATTGATCGAAGTTCCATGTTATCGACTCAGCTCGAAGTCCTGCATAGTAGGAATACTTACAATAATGTGGGATCAGTCGCTTCGATTTTCAACAGTATACTTTTCTATGGGAAGGCTTTATAGCATTTTCCGCACGCTAATGTGCCACACATGCTATCAACATTACGTATGTAGCTAATAGTGTGCTGATCGGTAATAATACGTGTTATTTGTCGTTCTTTGTAATTTTCAAAGGTATAGTCTAGTTCTAAGTTAAATGTCTGGAAGTTAGGAAACGCGTCAGTTTCATTGGCTCAGTTGTTGTCTCTTTCTCAAATGTTGTGTCAAGAAGTTATAGTGAGAAGGCAAGCTATGGTGATATTGTGTGTTAGGCACGTGAATGATGCTTTGCCTACTGACGCCAATCAGGGGTGAGTGGGCAGATATTACCATTAGTGCGATCTCTACTGTTGCTGCTATTGCTTTGTCAGCTTTTGCATGACCATCCGCTTGCGTAAACGAGTGTGTAACAGCGAAACGGAAAAGAAGTGCAACATTTTTTACGAAAATTATTCACATTGTTATTATTCGAGAACATAGGTTCACTCATGTAATACAATAATAATAACATAGGTTCAGATTCATAATGTCGGCCGTATGAGTGTTTTGAAAATGGTCAAAGAAGATCAGATTCTTCCACACAATGTGTTCACAAAAGAAAAACTTGGCACTATTTAAAACATCATTCGAATTTGTGCGATAAATATCCATGGGAATTTTGAGTATCAAGGTAAATGTTGGAAATAGACAGAACCAAGTAATTTTAGAAGGTGAGAATAGAATTGAAAAGGGATTGAGAATTCGGCGGAAATTATTTAAGGAATGCTGAAGTCTATCAGGGCCGGACCAAGTCGATCTGCGTGCCAGTATTATAGAATAGGCATAAACGCCTTTTTATTTGATAGAACTATGTCAGTTTGCGCTATGTTGGGAGTCTTAATTTACTTAACACAATTAGTATCCACTCTGTCCCGCGAACAATTAAGCATCCCCTTATATTCGACCGCGCTTCGACGTGTTTGCCTTTTAGACGTTGCCCATAACGCAAGTTTAAGGTCCTTAGACAATACCATATGATTTCTGCTATAGTGTATGGCTGTAGTTCGTCTTGATATCTATAGGGTAATACAAAAAAACGCGTTTGACACGGCCATCGTGCTATGATGGCCTGTCGGTTCTGGCGCAAAGTGGTTAACACACGGTCGACAATTACGACAATAGGACGATTGATGTCTTTAAACGCCTTCAGACAATTTTTTGCATTTACCTGTACTTGCAGTTCCTTGTATTTGTACACTCTTAAGCTAATTCAGTTGACACTCGCAGTCAGCGCTTTATATCGCAAAGCGAAATATATTTGTCGTATATCCTTATTATTGTTATTGTTGCAGAAATACATGTATTAAGAATTAGTAGCACACTGAGTACGCATTCTAATAAGTGCGTGGACTGGAGGTCTACTTGTAACACACTCACATGCTGAATAAACTACAGTATTTGTACCACAAAACAATAAACACACGACGAGATAATAGTATAATAATTTACAGATTTCCAGGTATCTGTGTTTATGAAACTAGTCTTATTATTTAATTATAGTGAAATATTGGGAGTCAAAAGAGCTTTATGAAAACTAAAGGAAAATTTTAAGATATACACCTGAAAATCAGTGTTATCTGGTTACGCCGCTCAGTGAGTTGTCATGTTTAGAGGCAACATTAACGTCATTCATTAATTTTTCAACACTGGCACGGTAGTAATTCGTCGTTTTTTAGACGACTTATCTGAACAAAGCCTTACCTTCTAACGAAGCAGTACACTTCCTTATTCAGTATATGAACTAAGGAAAAGGTGGTTGTTTATTTAGAACTAGTGATTTAATTGGCTACGAAACGTAACGTGCTTATGAAGCTTGCTTAGTTGTTCTAATAACTACAGGAACGGTTTGATTATGGCCCCACAGAATTCGTTGTATGGAAAAAAGTCCAGTATTCAACATTCAAAGCAAGGGTTAATTCTGGAATTGGAAAGTTGATTCTGTTCTGTAAGTTAGTCGGGTGCTCCGTCTATTTAGTATGAAATGTCACGTACTTTTTTTAATGTTATCTTTTGATCCAGCTTAAGCGTTGTTTCAGCCTCCGCTAGCTGTTTTAATCTGCTCCCGTCTCACTACCCTGTGGGGTCTTTTCTGATGTTGGTATCATCGGTGTACAAGATCAGAAGCACGCCGTTAAATGGAGATTTTCAGTAGTGACATTTGGCGTGCGAGACAAAGACTGCAGTTATTAAAGGAAAAGATCCTTAATCGATAGAAATGCTACTGGCAATGGAGCGTTGAAGTGGGGCCTGAAATGCAGCCTTTAGCGAATGACTCGGAACATAACCATGGACATGTTCAAGCAGCACTTCATATAGACTATCATTACCCGAAATCCGATTATAATAAATATGGCAGATGTTCGCGATACATTACAGTTACTGTATACTAGCATACAGGCTACGTAAACAAGATCTGAGATACGATGAACATATCTGCTGCACAGTATAAGAATTCGAGTAGACGGTGATAATTGCACTACATGCTTTTGACGTGTCTCTGTTGTGTTACCTGTAAAGCAGTTTGCCCAACTGGCTTAAATTTGTGCTTGATAACTCATGAATTGGGTGTCTTTGTCATCAGTCAATCAGAATTGTCTACTCAAGATTTCATAAGAGCTCCATGTGACTCTGTCTTCGCTAGGCGCTTTCCGTAAGTGATTACGTTACTCTGCTTGTTGATAATCACCCATGAACACAATTTAATCTTCATATGTGAACTAATACCAAACTAAACAACAGATATATCCGGCAAATACGATAGAAATGTATTTGGGTATTTATCATGATGTGGCGCATTCATTGGCTTTATCTAGGAAGCACGAAGCTTTTTCGAACACGGATTTCACACATTATTAAAAGAGGACCGTTCTTTGTTTTTTTTTTTCATAACTTGTTGGACAGATATCGCAATGGTATCGTGCGGTTCATCTTTACCTGGGTGATGATCGGAGCCTTCGCTTTGATTGTCTGGAGAGGACCGATCATGATCATGGTACTCGTAAGTATCAGTGATATCGTCCATTACGTTAAAATCATACACACTTTTTTACTATTTGATCATTTTATGATAAAGACGCTAGGTTCCGCAGCAACTACAAGCATCTTACAAATCACGACTCACCAGGATATAGGTTTTTGTCAAGCATACTTACGTGTTTTCTATAGTGCTAACCTGTTATCAATCATTCTATACACAGATCCTTGGAATTCAGGTCAAATGTTATCATGAGATAATTTCAATTGGCTACGCGGTCTATAGAGTACACAACCTACCGTGGTTCCGATCGCTGTCATGGTACTTCCTCGTAACGTCTAACTATTTCCTTTATGGAGAGAGCCTCGTTGACTATTTCGCAATCTTCGGAAGTAGAGCCCGTGCGTTAACGTTCCTAGTCACATACCACAGGTAACTACCATTGCAAAAATTACTAAATAAAAAATTTTCCTAACATAAAATACGATGCGCTTAAAAGGGTAAGAGGATTTTGATCAAACTTATGGTCGCTTCAGGCGAGTTGAAATTCTAAATACTGATTTAATGCGAAAGCTGTAACTCTGGAAGATTTCAGGATTACCTGCTTAAAATTTGCTCTTTTCTATAATTTAGCTAAAGCTTATTTGTAGCGTATGGAAAAAGAAATATAGTCTTATTAAATAGTTAACGTGCTATGCCAGCATTTAAAATAAATTTGTTCTCTAAAGTTTCCTTGTGTGCTCTACATTTGGTAGTGTCTGACATCCTTCATATTAACTTCGTATCTAGTAAAAAGATTTTTTGTACTGTCGCTGTAAACTATACAATGTCTTTGATTAGATTCATCTCGTTCTGTCTGTACATCACGGGCTTCGTCTGGTTCGTTCTGTCGCTCGTCAAGAAATATTATATGAGGCAATTTTCTCTCTTTGCGTGGACTCATGTGACGCTGCTCATCATAGTCACGCAGTCCTACCTTATTCTGCAGAATCTTTTCGAGGGACTTATTTGGTAAGTACAAATTATCGTTATATCATGGTCAACACCACACGTTTGTGTGGCTGTTAACTCCGAGTACGAACTTCACCCTGTTACATTACTTATGATGGGGAGCATAGTAAAAAGAATTTGCTTTGCCTTAGGTATAGACTGTCCTTGTGGTTCTTTGCACAGCCATCGCTTTTTGAGAACGCTGAATGTAAGAATATACAATGTAATGCACTACTCAAATGTGTTTTGATGTATCGATACCACTGAGTTTGGCGCAAACTATAAATGAAGTTTCAATTTCTGATACTTAAAAACTAAGCAATCTCTTATTTTTGTCTCACCTTACACTTTTTTGTTTATATGATTCATAGGTTTATTGTTCCAGTCTCGATGATCATAACGAATGACGTGATGGCCTACGTTTTTGGCTTCTTTTTGGGTAAAACCCCCTTGATCAAGCTGAGTCCAAAAAAGACATGGGAGGGCTTCATTGGTGGCGGTATCTCAACGGTGATATTCGGAGCATTGTTGTCGCACATGCTTTGTGGCGTTCGCTACTTCGTCTGTCCACTCGATCCGACCTCGGATTCGACAACACTAGACTGCGAACCGTCACCCATATTCCAGCTGACAGAGTATACACTGCCCGGATGGATGAGCATCTTTTCGAGAGTGGTGAGACAAATGAATGATACAGTTCGATATTATGCACGAAAGGGGCTCGACTAGTGCTGAGCAGACGAGTGATATGGGCAATATCATTTTAAAATACCTTATATTACTCTCAATACTTAAATTAAACCTCCAAAGATGTACTTGAGTTTAATATGGGCCGAGAAATAGAGCCGGCTCTAGAGAGAGAGAGAGAGAGAAGAGAGCCGGCTATAGAGAAGAATTGTAAACTGGAATTTGCCTCGATCTCAAAAAAGTGTTAACTAAAGTACGAAAATCAGCGCACTACATTATCTGCTATGTAAGATTCATTATCTGAATGTTGTTAATTGTTCACTAATAGCATCATTCCAGCTTATGTATTAAGTTATGTACTACTGCTTGATTCTTTGTTTCGTTATTCGTTGTTTTTAATTCTGCAGCTTCGGCTCAAGGTAACAAGCTACCCGTTCGTGCTACATTCGATTGCGTTATCACTCTTCAGCTCAATCATTGGCCCCTTCGGAGGGTTCTTTGCCAGTGGATTTAAACGTGCTTTCAAGATTAAGGACTTCGGCGACGTAATTCCGGGCCACGGAGGCATTGTTGATCGCTTTGACTGTCAGATACTCATGGCGACATTTGTTAACGTCTATTATCACTCCTTCATTCGGTAAGTTCACACTCCTTTGATTTGTGAACTGTTGTTCAGATTGTTCAGATGGCAATGTAAGCAAGAGGATGGTACCCTATGAGATATCCTTGCGAGAAGGCTGGAAAAATTGAATTCATGTTTTGATTTCTTATGGTAGCTATACAATTGTATAGAAATGCGCAATTAGTTAAAATTGTTTTTTGTGACTATTTTTATATAGATATATGCAAAAGTATATCTATGAGACTCTTATATCCCAGGACATCAGCTGTTATGCTGCCAATTAGTATCCAGTTTACATGCCATATGTTCAGCAAATTTTAAAATATTCGTAAAATATTGAGAAACACGCGCAAATGATGCTATTCAAGAATCTGAGATATCACCTGAGCTGAAAGACACGAGACACCTTGCGTATTAGGAGAACAAGTTAGATGCGTTCCTGTCTTGAGCGTTATACTCAAGACTATTTCGAATTCATTAGACTGGACTAACTATTTTGCTGGTTTAACAGGGCTCCTGATCCGAAAAAATTGCTCGCACAAATTCTACTTCTCAAACCGGAATTGCAACAGCAGCTATTTAATTCACTGCGAGAGATACTGGTCGAAAGAGGCGCTATTACTGAAGCAACGGTCGACCTTCCAATCACGGAGAGTCAGTGAAAGAGAAGTTACAGCGTGACATGTTACCAACTGCACGGCAAAACAGCCCTATCATCATCGGAGAACTCTGGACTCCTTTGTATGGAATCGACGGCCGGTTGAACTGACTAAAGAGAAAATAATCACTTCCACATGACTTATGATCGAAACGAGAAATTAGCTGTATTGCTCGAGCGGAATGCTGAATGTGCACCGCAGTGAGTCGAAAGTATGTTGTAGACTGATTTATTCAGAAGCGACATCAGCTGAACTTAGCGAAGTGGTAGTTCCAGAAGGCAATAATCGAAATTGAGTCACTAAAAACATAGTCGACTTCCTCCATAATATAGACTAAGAAACGAAGGGCATGATTCCATTTGCCAATTCGATTTTTCTGTTTCATTTGAATGAAAGGTGAGACACGGAAGAAAGATGCTCGAATAATAGTTGCATACGGCTGTTATAGGATGTTATGAGCCACGGCTGAACGGCATTAACTAGATTATTAATAGAGTTCGGCAGAAAACCCGAGGAGTAATAAGCAGAAAGTCATCTTGGGGCGTCTTCAGTAGGTGTTAGCAGTATTTGAAATGTACACGCCCGCGCGAATTGCAGAACAAATCGTTATCCATATCTATAAACTCAGTGTCAAGTTTCTAATTTGTTCACTTTTATATATATATATATATATATATCTGCTACCATATACATTAAAACGATTCATATTCATAGTAGGGAAATTAACAGTACAGCGACGTGTGTTCTTGTCATCTCTCAAACCTGTGTACGCGCGCAACATTAAACATTGTACTAAACGCTACTAATGGTAGCAAATGGATTAAGGCAAGGGCAACGGGAGCAAGTAATCTCTATAATTTGTATAGAACATGTTAGAAAAAAGCACATTGAAAGAAAGGGCGAACACTGACGTTTATTGAGGGTTGTGGACAGCCAAACCCGAACACAGGGCGTTGAGTGAATCTATATGATCGGCGTTGAACACCGCTGGTCGTCTTACAATCGAAACGCAGTCTTGAGAAATACGCGTTGTTGTGGAGAAGATCTCACCATACTACATTTTCATAATCTCCGTAGCCACAGTTGATGATGGCGCTAATAATAATGGGGATGATGATGATATATAGTAGCTATATCGTGTGGTGTCGTAGTATAATAGCAGATATATATA
>NW_019211454.1:37757961-37893759 GCF_002443255.2 Varroa destructor
TATAACGTTTTACCATGAATTTATTGGTTAAGCGGACTTATTGCCATCATCTGTTGGATGAAGGGCCTGTCAGCTTTACACCGGGGTTCCCCCCATTCATCTGAACTCTTCTCTACTTAATTTTGGACGAACTAAAATGGGGTCATTTAGTGCTTTGTTCTTCGCGTTTTCAATCGTCAGTCTGTCAGTTACACAAGGTGCTTGGACCTGTTCGTCTTTAATCGAGGAAAAAATGTATCGATCTACTTCTGTTCCCTGTTTGATAACGATGTGAGCTCATGTCTGTTAACGTGTCTTTGTGTATGCTGAGAAGTTTTTGTGTTAAAGCCGGCGCTGTTCACCGATGTGCGTTTGGGATGAGATTTTCTACATCAGCATCATCAAAATCTTAATGATGAATCACTGATATTTGTTATTGTATTTTTATGATTACCGCGTACTTAGAATAACCGTCATGCCTCAGAACAAGTTTGTTGCATATTATTCGTAAGCTTTACTTTTTTTTGTTGCTGGTTATTGGCATGCTTTGATTTTTACCGATGCGTATTTTTTGTGTTTGTGCTGTTTGTTCAAACGAAACAAGAAAACAGTTACACTGTATAGCCCTTAGAGCGAAAAAACGGTCTTGGTTACTGAGTGTGACTAAGATCTCAATTAAGTCACAAAGATCTGCCGATTACATAAATAAAGGTCAACAACTACAAGTCTGCCTGCAACAACTACGAGTAGGTATTTGCGGACACTTCCAAGATTGGATCTACATCTCAATAGTACGCCATCCTACCCCCTAACAAAGCATGCGTCTATATGGTAGTTTAGTCACAGTACGACGCGAGCAAATCCTCTTGTGTATGACAATAAGAAACTATTGACATAGGTCGTTCTAGCGACAAAAATTTGCACTCAACCGCTTAGGTACTCCTTAGGGACAAAAAGAATCGCACTACACCCCTTTTGTTATTTTAGTTATAGTTCCTGCAATTGCTCATGCAGAATCCATGACTCTACACTTCATCCTTTTTTGCTTTCCGAACTTTTTCAGAACCTAGAAGGCTTCCTCATAAACTAACGATAGTGTTTGACGTATCATCATGTTACTGTTTTAAACAACGTCTTTACTGTCTCTATAACTAAATCTTTTTTGCTTAATCTCACCTGCAGACGAGGCGGAGTTAAATAACGTTTCAACGACATTTGTCTACGTTTGTCTCATGTCGGCGGCACCACCTATACAGAGGTAGTTCTTATCAGGTCCCCTCGGCGTTAATAAGTATATAAAAACAAAAACATAATGATCTTCATCGTCGACTTTGTCTTCAACAAAAGCCTTCTTTTGCTGACAGCCTTTCCTTTCGTCCGTTCGCCTTTTCGTTTCGTGTGCGCAACTTCAGCCGGCTTCTTGTTATTTGATCTCATTCTGTGGTTTTAAGGTGCTCTTGTATTGCCTATGCTGCTGAGAGTTCTACTTTCTCCGGTTAAACCAATGATTTCCTATCGTTATAGGTTTTACTCATAATTGCAGCCCTTTACCTCTGCCAACGAGAGCGATCGCGATCTCGTCCAAAACTGTCGCGGAAACCTGCGTCCCCACGACCCCTCTCATCTCTGGCATCCTTTGTTTCCCGTGGTTCTCGTGACTCTCTGCTGTAGTCCCTCGAATCTCGTGAATCTCGCACTGAAGAATCCCTAAATAGCCGATGTGAAGCTGGCCTTTGATCCCTGCGGTCACGTTCGTAATCAGATCGATGGCCATTTTGCCTGTTGTCCTTTTCAAAAGACAATCGCTTGTGGCTGTTTCCGTTCACCCAGTCTTCTCGACATTTTCGTCCTTCGCCGCGGCTTCCGCCACCGCTTCCACCATTAGACGCTGTATTCCCACTATCTGTTGCTACTGTGGCTGTGGTTATTATCCCTTGTAAAGATGTGGATGTTGCTGATATTGCTGCTGTTGTAACTCTGTCCTCTTTTGACCGTTCGTAGCTCTCTTGACGACCGCTAGGACCCTTTATAATATCTTCAACCACTTTGTGGTTGAAGAACTCTTTGTAGTTTGCCAATGCGAGCGAGGCTGCCTGCCATTGCGCTTCTCTGCAATTATATGGGCAATATAATATACAAATTAAACGAGTATCTAAAGCGGAGAGAATAGGGAGCAATTAAAGTAGGGAGTGGACTTTGATGATGAAAATAACTATCTATATTACCTGTCATGCCTCTTATTCCTAGTAGATCTTGTTACAGATCAGTCGAGTGCAGCTGAGTAGCCTGAACCAAGTATCGTTTGGGAAGCAGCTTTTTGAAAAGCTTAGTTGTAATAATAATAGACTCACTTGATGCTATGTCCACTGGCGGTTGCCATTCGTCTGCCTCGAAAATAGACAGCTACGGTGTATCGTCGCGTGTTGGTGGGCCCACTGGAATCGATAACTTTGTAAAGTGGAATCTCAGGTTGACCATTGCTCATATGTCGCAAGGTTAGACAACATTGTTGTAGCTTCGATTTAGGATCATTCCAGTCTTGGTTGCGAATGAAATGTTCTAGACGCGGGAAAAATACTACTTGACAGAATCTTCGGCAGTAGTCTAGCCCCTTGTCGACGAAGAGAGCACCTAGGAACGCTTCAAGAATGTCGGCACGATCTTTTACCTTGAGACCGTTTTGTGATAACGGGTACATCGAATACTCCAACATTCCTGCAGCAATGAAACAAATTACAGCCCAATAATGATGCAGTTTTCTCTATAAATTGTGATGAGGTTTATTGAAAACAGATGCCCACTTTCGTCCACTTACCTAAGTCATCATGCACTACAGCCTGTGTGCGGTTGTTGACAATCGAGCTTCGGAGGAGCGAAAGATGCCCTTCATGATGTTCAGGGAAAAATTTGTACAGGTACTCAGAGGACACCAATTGGAGTACGGTATCTCCAAGGAATTCCAGGCGTTGGTTTGAACCACTACAAATCGTCGATTAAGAACGAAACTATTATAGCACTTCATGATTTATGCTTATATTATTACTGATAGGACGTTCAAAAGTAGGAATCATATTACTTATCTAAATAAAATTTTCTATATGAGTACTAATACAAATACTATTTTAGTACTAATAATACATTGTGATTATATAGCATTGCCATAATACGCCATACGACAGCCGGCGAAGTCATGTATGCCGTTCAAACTCACAGTGTGAGGTTGTTGAATCCAACGGAGCGATGGGTAAATGCCCTTGCGAGAAGTCGGATGTGAGTAAATTCCACGCCAATCTGCTTCTCGAAGTTTGTGAGTTTCTGAAGAACGGGATAATGTTCGATCCATCTCCGATCGCCATCTGGCTCTTGCAGCTGCAATGGGTGCCGGCGATAATTGCACCACCTTTCTAGAAGCTCGGCGCATTCCAAACCCCAATTCATTGCACGATGACCGCCTGCGTGTTGATTGGGTTAAATAATAATGAGAGCGCTCTTCGTTTTTGGAAACCAGTACTCTGGTTGCTGGGTTTATACATAATAATTAGTAATGGGATACGCCTGCACCTGATGGCGGGTTCATATTGTAGCTATCGTTGCAACAGTGATATACTTGTCTTGCGTTGAAAAAAACGACACCTGGACTAGATCGTCTGATTAGAAACTATTCACCAAAGATATATAAACAAAACAGACGAAGTCGGCGCCTGGGTATCGGAAAAAAATTTTCTAAACCGCCGTTCTGTTTGTCTTTATACATACTTGTGACCGTCGCACAGTTCGCGGTTGTAACAGCAGATGGTCTAAAAAGGGTCTCCCCGAAGACCCTGTCGACATGCTCAATACCATGGTCAAGAAAAATGGCCCCCATAAGTGCCTCCAAAGAGTTAGCCATAGCATGCTTGAGTTCGAGATCGTGGCACAGATCGGACCCGTGAGCATATAGCATGAACTCATCCAGTTGAAGTTTCTGCTCCAGTCAAGCACAAACGCAACAAAAACAATTTTTCTTATAGTATGCTTTCATTTCTTATTTGCTTGTTAGTAAAATTATCACCGTAAAGGGGGTTTTAACTATTGTTGTTATAAGCATATTATAACTGCTCACGAAATATTCATTACAGACCGCATGATACATTCCTTCTTAGGTAATTACCTTAAAATGCAACTCACATAGTCATCGAACGTCCATTAAGAATAGTTGCGCTTGATCTTACCCTCATGTTTGTTTTACGGAAGCCTGCACATTTTTTTTTATTTCATATGGTGTCCGTCATTATGGGCTGTTGGGTACCTTTGCTAGAACGGCGAGATGTTGATTCTGGACGATTGCGGCGCGATAGGTCGCCAGCCCACCTTCCTCAACATCGGGAAACATATGGAAGAGATGAATTGATGACAAGAACTCAATGACCGCGTCACCCAGAAACTCCAGTCTTTCATAGTGGTGCACAGTCGATGCCGTTTCAATATCCTTGGCCAGACGCGACATGATCGATAGAAGCATCTTGATACCTGGCAGCGACGACCCATCCAGATCGCAATATACGATCCACACAACACATACACACATTTCGCAGGAACACAAAACAGCAAAAAATCCGTCATTTTTGTTTTAGTGGCAAGCGACCCTTCACCATCATAGACGCTTCATGCGATAGATTTACAACTCCATTTTCTTCTTAGCCAGCAGCAATGTGGTGACATCAGTATAAAAGACAGTTAGCATCTGACAGAGAAGCAATCTAAGAAAGCTAGATATACAGAAAAAAAAACATCCTTCTGAGTGATTATAGCCCGAAAGATGGAAGTGTTTCCATGTTACCTAGTTCAGAGACACGCTGGACCCATCATGTCACTAGTTGTAACCCAGCGTTAATGCAGGTTGATTGTAAACTTGAATATCCACCGAGTGAAGTAGGTGCTGCTGGAGTAGCCACCTGAAAATCACCTGCCCTCAGAGTGCACTTTGACAAAGAGCACATGAGTTCAGAAGCTACTCCAACACTTACGCCTTCAATCCCACAGTGTCATTACGAAGATGAACCCGCATACGTCCCTATCGACCAAATCTCTATCTATCTCCAATAGTGCGTCTGACTGAAGCAAGAATGGGCAGAAGGCATTTTCGGGCCAGGGTTTGTTCTCGGCTGATTTTCGAGACAATCTTCAGATAAGCGGTTCGATATTTATCGAAGACTTTGTTTCATTATGTGACCAAAGGTGGGCGAACTGAAGACAATATACTCAACAGTCCTCTCCAGGTTTAGTCCATAACGGGTAATTACTCGGGAGCTGCGAAGGATCCAATAATGCTGGCTTGATCGACTTCACCGGGAATTGTTAAGTACATGTTATTTTTTTCCAATGCTTATTGTTATTGCAGTGTCTATGTCTGAACAGCCGCTACAAGGATAGGGTGCAAGTTGCGGTACCTTACATTTTCAGCTCCCCACAAACCGTAAAGCTAGTGCCAACGACACAGACACGGGTGGTTATATACACTGGTGTCTAACGGAGCTATAAGTGATGTTAGCTAAACGTAAAATGGAAGCTTAACCGTGAATATGCATTCGTCAGAGCCACTCAAGAAGTGCTGGAGGATCAAAGTCCAGAAATGTAATATAGTAAATGTGGCAAATCTTCACTATGCGTGGATATATGTATCTACATTTTAATCATTAAATTATGAGCTGTGATTTTTGTAGTAAGCCGAAGAAGATCGTAACAAATTAGGTTGATCTAAACAGTGTTAAACTCAATTGAGTAAAGTACAACAATCTTGTGTTCATAATATAAATGCATAAATAAACACTATACTTTGTAAGACACAAGCCAGATGCGTATTATGTTTATAATTCTTATCTTTTAAAGATAAGTGTTCTACAATTAGATTAGATCCTTTGCTGCTCACGCAAGAACTTGCCGATACTTCACAAGTACCTCAGTAAAAGAAATCTGTCAATCAAATTAATAGGATGCTTTTATATGTACTAAGCAAAAATCATTTTTTCTTGGGAGACGGAAGGATTAGCCCAACACGTGCTTTTCTAGTTGTTTTATTTGTAGCCAATATTAGGTGCCTGCATTTGACGTCTAGTATGCCGCTCTTGCAATGAATATTTAAATGAATTACTAATGAAAATTCCACAAGTGCCGTATTTGCGTGCGCCCATGCCGAGCCGAAATCCGCTGTACGTGTGTATGTAGCGCTGCAATATCAATTAACAAGTTTTATGGCTAACCTCTTTTCCTCGAATATAGGTAAAGTACCCTGCGATCCCCGTACTCCGGCTGACGCATTCCGCAGTTGGTCATTGAGTTACGCGCATGATCTGGATTGGTTCCGAAATTCTCCCTGTATGAGGGATGCGTAAGCGCCAGCTGGAATACGAAATGTAAGTTGGATACAAAAGCACAAAGTCAGATATGTAAGATTATTTGGCGACAACCACAATAGTAAGTATGCAGTTAAACTACGTTATTTTGTTCTGTAAAATTCTGTTCTTTCTAGTACAAACCTGTAACAGAAGTCGGTCATTAAATTTTAGCTTTAGGTTTTCTTCAAGCCTATATAGTGACCGATGGAAGCGAAGATGACCAATCAGTACTGGTACAACAAGCGCATGTTGCGCAACATCAGAGCGTAGTCCCGTTCGGTAAAAGCCTTCTGAGCTGAGAACGACCGTCACGTCGCGCTTGAGCTCTTGTGCCTGCTTCAAATCCTGCAACGCCTTCTCTTTTTTGGCCAATCGAGCCTTATCCTGGTAGTCGACTTTCGCCTTGGTGGCCAGGTACTTTTTGAGTTTAGTTAGCTCCTTAAGTGCTTTTTGGTATTTGGGATTGCCAGCGTAGCTTAGTTGTGCCGGTCGCATTCCAAAATGAACAATAACAGGGAACTGTGTTGAGTTCTCTAGCGACGGCTCGCGGTCGAGTTGATCTACTCGCAGTGAGCAGGGCTTCATACCAGGTCGTGTCACTAGCTGACCCTTGACCTTGGCCTCGACCATGTCAATCCAAGCAGCTGCGTCTAACTTCGCTAGTTTCGGAATCCCTTCACGCGAAACCAACGGGCGGTTGTTCTTGAGCAGGTGGCCGATTATCAGATTGAGCGACAACAGCTCCTTGCCTTTCTCCGGTAAAGGGCGCACAAAGCGCGGCATCACATGGAACTGCGGACAGCCTTCATTAGATGGCTGATCGTTTAGACGCCAATTGATGTCAACTAATTCCAGCAACTCCTTAAATAGATAGTCTGACAGAAGGTCGAGTCCCCGCACAGTGAAGTTGCTAGGGAACTCCTCAGGTATGTAAGCGATCAGGTATTCAATATTGTATCTGGAATATGACAAGTAATGAAAGAACTTATAAGGAACTTGCTTTTCTTTTTAATATTATTATTACTATTCTATTCTGAGTGCATAATATATGCCCCATAATGAGATACTTAGGCAGGTAAACGCCTCGAAATTTGCTCGTCTTTTAGATTTGTTTTCCTTCTTTAGGGGAATATACCTTATTATCCTGCATGAAGGCAGGTTGTCAGGTAGCTTGTAGTGAGAGAAGAGTGAGAATCCTTCGAAGATGAAGTCATGGTTGTCGTGACGAATTACCGTAGGGAAGCGTTTGAGCGCAAAATTTGTCCTCGGGGTGATGGCAACGCGGTAGTGGAACAAGCGACCGGCGTTGTTCGAGCTTGGATCGCAGGCAGGTGAGGGCGGCGCCTCTCCAGGGAATAGGTTGTGACGAATTCCCGTGCGTTTCGCTTTCACACTACACCGACAGAGCGGCCCATCATTCATCTGAAAAAAAAACAAAATCGTTATTGCAAAGCCACTAGATGAGTCAAACTCACTACTTAAATCCTAATAACGCTCGCTAATACGCCTCTTAGAAAACAAACTAATTTATCACTGTAACAGTCTATTAGATTAACCTTGTCCAATACGCTAACGTCAACTTTACCTCCCCGGGATCGTTGAACCAGAGCTCTTCGTGTAATCGATAAGGGTGCTTCTTCTTGAGTTCGAGTTCAGTGACGTTGTCCTCCTCTTCCGATGAACACCACTCGGTATCACTTGAGTCACTGCTGCTGTCACTTGACAAAATGATTCCAGTTTTTGTGCCATTTTCTTGGCGATTTTGTCGCTTCTGCTTCTTTTTATAATGCATGCAAATGTGTGGCTTTCTTTTAGGTCGCTCATACGGTGCCTGAGTAGATCGTGTGCGTTCAGCGCGCTTTAAGAGCTCCTCTTCGAACTCGGTTAGAAGCTTTTCAAAGCGTTCGGTCGATCGGGTTTCCTCCTTGCGAAGCTATCATGTAACAAAACATTTGTATCAGGTTAAGATATTTTGTTGAACTCGGCGAAAGGCTTACAGCGCACATACACAGAATTATTAGATTTAGTAACCAGCTTTTTTAAAAGAAAATAAACTTCTACAAAGTACCTCGTTGTTGTTATCTTTGGTAAAATAGAGTTCTGCTGGGCAACATCTTGTATAGGAAGCGATTTCCATTCGATAATCCTCTTCGGAGATCTCTTTGGTGCCCACTTCCCCCTCATCTGAGCTATAGTTGTCGGACGAGAAACGGAATTCCTTCTCTTCTTTTTCCTTTTCTCGATCCCTTGCCCTATCTGATTTAATGCTCCGATGATCTCGATGTTGTCTCGAACCTGTCCTCGGAGGTAGAGGCGGCTGGTGACGATAGTGCGAAGAGTTGCGCTCGTTCGGTGTGGTACCGTTAGTTTCTCTACTATTTAGCTTCCTGTAGCTGGCCGAACGTGATAACGGGCGCCTGGATCGCGAGTCATGGTGACTTCGCGGGGGGCTCCTTAAGATGATTCACGATAAAGCAACAGAAACAGGTATTAGCGCATACTAGGGAGCGTAATAAACGCATTATGAAAAATTAATGTTAAATTAGAGTGACAAAGGCACACATATGCTTAATATAAGTGCACTTACTTATTATTTACTCGATGGCTCGAGCTTCGATGGCGCTCTGCGCGACAACTCGGGCTTCTTGATCGCTCGATCTTTAAGGGCCTCTTCAATGGACTTCTAGAACGGTTCGACCACCGTGATCCACGACCCGAAGGAGACCTACGGGATTTAGAACGACTCCGTGAGCTATAGCTAGGTTCCCGTTTACTGAAAATGTTGCACCATCGACAAAATGAGATCAATTACGTTTTTAGAGATTGTGTATAAAATTATACCCTACCTGTAAAAATAGCGAATACCGTGCGTGTGTGTGAGAGTGGAATAAGATCCAACTTAGAGGAGTTGGAAAATCGCTCCGAATATTACGTGCATTATTATTTATTATACTACTAGGAGGTATGAACCTCCTAGTAAAATATACCGAAGTAAATATGTTGTCCATTATAAATCAATGATACATAAATATTATGATAAGCATATAATTATAAGATAATAAAATACATTCTATTTATTTCTAAAAGTCACATTTTGAGGTTAATGTCGGCGTAGTTGTTGTAGTCTGTTGATGATATCCTGTAAAGGCGGCTATTCGGATGATGATTATTATTTTGCAGTGGTCCGGAGACGGTACAATCTACTTTTGAGGCCACTGCATTTCCATCGTAGCGCAAACGGGCATCATCAAAGCGAGCCAGTTCATTATCCCGCGGAACCGGGGTTCCAGGTACAACTTGCAGAAGTGACGATGGACTTGTAACGGGAACTGGAGATATCAGTGGTAGCGAGCCCACAGTTGATATAACTGGAGAAGCCGATGGCGCCGGTGTCCAGAGACCAGCTAGTGCGCTGCTCGTGGGAATATGGCCGTCAGTTACGCCTATAAAAAAAACGAGTTAACATTATTGTGACGTACAATGTCGCTACGTGGTCTAAAAACCTTAGTTACTGTCGTTGCTATATACAATTAAAGGGTTAAAAAATGTAGGTGAAACTCGACATCCCAAAAGAAGGTTACGTTTCTTACAGGCTGATAAACATAATTACGATCGTACATTACGGCGCTAACTAGTGAAAGAGACGCAAAACTACAGCTTTGTATCCATAATCCAAATAATAGAGTAAGCATTGGCATAATGGATATAAATGCAATATCAAAAAATTGTATTCGTTATTATTAGTCTCCTCCATAATATCTTTAGTTTACGTTTCTAAAGTTCGAGTTCGCGATAGATAAATACCTGCCGCTGCGGCTGCTACAGCTGCTACAGTCGATGCTCCATTACTGTGCTGTTGTTGTTGCACCTGTTGCTGTTGGTGGTTTTGTGGTTGCAAATGCTGCATCCGTTGTTGCATTGAATGCTGAAGATTCAATTGTAGGTTAACATTGGCAGCGGCGGCCAGACCTGGTAGATGTTTCCCAACGACGCCATTTTGCATCATCATGTCATTCATCATTTGCGGATACATTACGCCCGCAGCCGCAGCTCCCATGGCGGCGGCGCCCATACAACCGCCAGCAGCCGCCATCGTCGCCTGGTTGACGGCCATTGTTGCCGGATGATGGTGCCCGGCGGCAGCTGCAGCCGCATTGAATTGATTATTAACGACGGCTGCATTAAGACCAGCCTGTACCGCCACATCCGGCGATACATGTACTAGTGGCATTCCCATACCGCCTCCTACTGCAGCACCCATACCGCCCATACCAACGATGCCAGCGCCACCAACGCCCAGATGTCCAAGGTGATGATGGACGCTGCTCATCGTGCTCATTTGGCCGACGCCGAGTTGGGCCGCTGCAGCAGCCGCTGCCATGCCACTAATTCCACCCGCTACACCTGCAGCTAAGAGACCAGGCGGACCCAATAATGTCGCAGGCAGTGTATGAGCCTGGGGGGGCTGGTGTGATCCAGACGCGGCCATCTGCTCGAGAAGACACGGCTGTTGCTGATGTTGACGCGGGTGTTGCTGTGGTTGCTGCTGTTGCTGACTGTGTTGCTGCTGTTGTTGATGGTTGTAGTGCTGTTGCTGATGATGCTGCTGGACACCAGCAAGCCAGCGGGAGGTCGCTGTGTGGGGATGCTGACTGCTGACGCTGATGGCTGCGTCGACAACAGCCGCATCTACGAGGCCGCCGTCGCTGTTCTGTTTATACATCTGCGAGAAAACAAAATCAAGAAGAAAGTAAAGTTTAGGACTATAGCTTGAATTAACTTGAAAAACTTATCCATGTAATATAATAAGTAGCTTGTGGGGCCTCTTCCTTGTCCGCTTACGTTCACATGCAGTGGACGATGACGATAGAATTGCCCTAATTAAGGGTACACAGGCGGTACTGCTTGTGACAACTTCACTTTGGTGTGGATATGATAAAGCGTGTTATATAATATAATAAAAAAAAAAATTACTAGCCAATCTACACGTACATAGTCACTCACATAAACTTATAGCCGTGAGAAACAATAGCAAGCAGTTGTGTAGAAGACGTACGACAGACACACATATTATTATTACTATTATTATGATAAAAATTAGTCATAGGAAATTGTGGCTGTTGAGCGTAAAATCTTGTCAGTTAAACATAAATTGATCTGACTCATGCTATATATCATTGGAGGTATTTGCATGGCGACCATTACGATGTAATTAGCCGCAAGGCCTATCATAAGCACATTATTTATTAATATGAGAACGTTTAAACTACGGAAGATGATGAAGTTAAGTTAGACATGTGCAAACTCCAATAAGGGAAACAGTGTCTGCAAAACTGCCATAAGCATTCAGTTGTTGTAGCAGATAGTCAGCAGCTTTTACGAATGGTAAAGGCCCATAGACGTTCTGATTAAATCTAGCAAAGATAAAAACGACACTTGGGTTTTTTTTTGTAAGCGCCGATTACTGGAACTTCTCTAAAATAGAGTCTAATAAGCTGTTTTTGTAACACTACCCTAAAAACAACACCGGTAAAATAACATTGGCTATAGTTCAAGGAAAGCCGTCTTTAACTTAGAATATAACAATAATTAGAGCGCTATATACTCCGTTTCATATTGACAAACGTTCTAGGTAAAGTAGAAAAACAGTGTAATTTTTTTAATTTAAACACCACCCAAAAACTTTGACCTACGTATATAACAAGGCAATTCCAGGAGCACGTACCTTATTGAGAACAGGCCGATGAGTGAGTCAAGTGCGCTCACTCAACTTTTTACACATCAAATAAGTACAACAAGTTTTAACAAGCTATTGCTAAAACTTGGTGTACCTATTTGGTGTGAGCCTAAGTGAGCATAGAATCAAAATCATTGTGATTTTGTGATAAAAGTCGTACCTAGATTAACTTCACAATAATGACAGCCTAAACACGCATAACACACACCCTTGTTATAATTAAACAGGCGGCGTATTTAAATGTGCTCCTTCCATTTCATGTTGCCTTGATAAAGCCACTGGAGGTACCCAGTTTTAAAGGGTAGTTTCTTTAGCAAACAAGTGCAGTTGCGTAACTTTGTTTTGATATAGCTTTTTTTCGAAAATTACTCGAAGCATAGCTTTAGATCGATTAGTTTACCCAGTCCGATTTACTCTACTGACTTAACTACTGTAAATTAGACGAGTGTAACTATAACTGTTATCGTATATATGGCTTCCGTTTATAAAGCCTCATTGAGAGCTACTCCAACGCTAGTCTCACGCAAATTCAAAGAAACATGTTCAGTTCATCAGATTCGAATCACTCTTCTTGAAGCCCTATCGGCAACAGCGCAGAGTTGAATAACCACCATAAATTTTATGTCCAAAGAAGTTCCATTTCTTTGACTTCTTCTGACTATCTAAATTCCGCACGTGTCTTTAAAATTAGCTCATAATATCGATGTGCCTTTTACGATATTTATGCTCAGTACCACCTATATGTTTTGGGGTCTACGTTTGGTACTCAAGCCGTTAAGTATTCCTTACTGACGGCTGGCTCTTAGCACGGAACGAAGTATGTCTACTTCTGGGTTCGAACCCAGACCATCACATGTCCTCAAGTTTAGTAGGCGAATACATTAGCTACTGCACTACCATAAAGACCATTTATACAATTTGGTGTAGCAAAATCGCACCTATGTATCAAACTCCTATCTTCGTTCTGTACTAGCAAATCAGCGCAATTCATAAACGTGGCTTTATCTTTGTTGCACATCGATTTAGTGCACAATTGAGCTTGGCACTTCGGCACACGAAAGAACGGACAAGAAGGAATATAGGAAATCATTTATTTTTAATGAGTGACAGAAAACTCTGTCCAATAGCCATGGTAGATGGAGTCAATAGTCACCAATAAGCAGATCTAGAGCTGGACTAGAAGGCCCCGAAGGGGCCGCCTATTTCGCTGCTACACGAACCTATGGGCGCCGCCGTGACCTTCCACAAAACACTTCCCCTAGCCCGCAGTCATCTCCAACACCTCCTGCTCACTTAGAGCCCACCGCCAGAAAAATGCCTTTTGAAAAAGGTTCACTCCACAACACAACGTCGCTCACTACCTAGAAACAACAGAACATCTACAGAAAAAAAGTCGGTAATTCGGCTAATGTTTATCATGTGTAGAATGATGATCTTTGACACCCTGAGCGTGTGACCGGGGCTTCGGTGAAGTGCTTTCGCCACTACAGCGAGCAGACTGAACCACAGGAAAGCTGCGCCAGGGGCGCGCGCCAATTTTCAAATCCTTACGCTCAAAAACTCAACGCAATTGCACTGCGTCTTTCCCGTCTGTTTGCTGTATAGCTTGCGTACTTCCTTTGGATGGTCTTTATTGGTTATGCCTGATATATCTATGCAGTAATTTAACGATGCCTCTACAACCTTGAGAAAATACTGTATTAAATGCTAAAGTTAGTAATTATAATCACGTGGGTGAATAGATTAGTTGCTAAATGTAAATTCGAAATGTTTCTATTTCACTTTATGTAAGAAAACGTTTATCGGGTTCAATTTAGAATAATGCAGGCTTTTTAGTTATTTCTGCTGCTAGGTGAGTGTTAAGAAGCGAGTAAAGAAAGTTATTTATATGCTTATTTAAGAACAACATCAATTTAGTAAGACGTATCGATATGATGACAAATCAATGGCTACGCTGATAAAGATACGTAGAGAGACATCAGAAGATTTTGAAAAATGTGCAAAAATTGTGGTAGATTGGATTGGAATTCGCCTATCGGATCGAACCGCACGACTTCAGTCGCTTATGTCGTTTTGTGGCTGGGCAGGTCGATAGGCAGCACAGACTGACAACTATTCACGGTGATAATTGTAAGCTGACTCTTTATTTAATGTATTCATTCTATTTGAATAAAACAGCGATCGTGTGTGGATCAAATGTACTTATCTCTCCATCATTTCAGAGCGCTCTGGAAGCGCATCACGCCAGTGACGCAGCTCGCCATTAACAACACATTGTACATGTGTCGCTAAAATACGCGTCTATGCTTTATGATCAGAAGTAGGCCGTATCGATTATTGTACATATTTTTGCAATACTAAATACATGCTATCACATAATTCATTTTGTCGTAACTATATATATTTTTCTCTCAGTGTTTACACATTCGTGATGCTAGAAAATCCAACAAATACAAATATTTGGAAAAATTTTCATGGTTTCCAATTTTTGACAAAACTACAGGGTGATGAAATCGCTTTTTGTTAACGGGGAAGGTAGGTTGACAGTTAATAGTGTTTAACCTTTACCATTTCAACAATTTCCTCAGCTTTCTTTTGCTTTTTTTGATGCACGATACCATGCTAATGTCACAGGTAGAAGTTAGCTATAAGGATTCAAAAGGTGAACATTTTAAGGGTTTGCTAAGCTTCTATAATAGACAATCCACGAAGAGACATTTCTTCTACTGCATGCTGCTGGGTAGGTTTTTATGTGAGCGTAGGGAGCAAGACAGGAGCGGGTCGTGATAGGCCCTCCCGCCCGTGCACAGCAGTCATCTAAAACATGCTGAGGATTAGAACGTTAAATGCAGTACGGACACTCTTCAGTGATACCAATTTTTGCAGTCACCAGTGAACAGCCTCGCTCGGCCATACGCCAAAAATCTCAATGTTCCTCTTTGGGTATTTGCTCACGGGGATTATGCCATTCACGCTCCTCTCATTCTTATGGCTATGGTCACCAGAGATCTAGACATAGTAATGTCGACCAATCTGGCTTTCAGTGATCAACTCACATACAAACTTCGTTTATAATTGTCAATATAATTCATAAATGCTTTGTTATTTGGAGTTCTTTAGTATATGTCCGCCTATACGGAACACTGCTTCTTCCTAATTCGCTATAATGCTGCTCCATTTGTATGATCACACACACGTTTAGAGATATGATGATCTATGGAGCAGAAACCGCAGTATATGTAGTGGAATTCGTCTTTAGATATAAAGACGAACTTATTAATTAGAATTAAATAGAATAAACTATTCTAGATTGTCACGTATTTAAAGCAGTCGAACAACTACAACTTTGTAATGTTTGTATGTTACATTGATTTTTCCATTTAAATAAACCATAGCAACTAGACGACTTCTAAAGCTCTAGACACCTTAATCGGAGCTTGCATGAATTTGTTGGATAGTTTCGATGAGTCGTTGTTTTTGTACCTTTATCACTTAACACTGTTTAGTCAACTTATGCATCATAGATTATCCGTTTCACGCTTTTGTTTCTCTTTTTTGATGTTGCAGTTGCCTCTCCAAGGCACAAAGTTTTTCACCACCAACGCTTCGCTGCAATTTCGGCTTATATCAACTATGGGAAAAATATTTTGTCAGATTTTAGAGCCACCCGAAGGAACAAATGGAACGAAATTGAACACAGTTATCGAAGAAACAACTTTGCGCGAGGGTCACGCTTTTTTCGGCAGAAGGCGATGGTCATAGCTAAGATATGGCAGCGTCCGCGGCTAAGGACAATAGAAAATGGTTTGGTATTCCTATGGAGAACTACTGTTAGTCCAAATTTGTTTATGTCACAGACTCAACAACACGTTTGCTCTACAAGCTCAGAACACAATTCGAACTACCTTCGAAAGAACAGTGACACCCCATCTTCAGACATAGACAATGGCAGCTTTTGCATAGAACGCGGTCATATTTTTTGGCGGAGTTTGATATGGCCCTTTGGGTATCCGTCCTCTTGAACCTCTTGAAATTTCAATTAGGCAGACATGACATCAAATAGATCTGTATTGTTCAGGGAACTCCTGAAGGAGTTCTATACTAAATAATTGAATTGCTAAAATCGAAACTTTGACCAATAGGCACTCGTGCCTTGTGTAAAATCTTTGAAAACTTTTCGGTCTTTAAAGGTCCTCTTAGTACACTAACAGGAAGTCGGTAGACGAAAATGGAAAGTGGCATAGGTTCACCGATACGTTCCATGACTCATTAAGACACTCGAACAGTGGGATACGGTTTATCAGTAAGACAGCTACCCAGAAACTAAGAAATCGTCCTTTCTGTGTTTAAAGATAGTAATTATTTGTTAAAAATCGCATACGTTACAGATTATTCGCGTAAAAAATAGCTAGAACTTACAGCGAATTGATCGTAAGGGTCTGTTTCTCTGCGGACAACTAGGGAATTGAAATCTATATATATATATGTATATATATATATATATATATATATGGGTTGTTTCATGCCAGTCATTACCTCAATACATCCTATTCTCTTAATCTTCAACTCCTTGCCTTAGTGAACTGAACGTTGTCATACAACGTTGAAGACGTTTTTGACTGACATATATCTTTGCACATGTTAGGCCGATCAGAGAGTGGACTCGTTTTCTCAGCTCACTTTGCATATTGTTAACTTCTGAAAGTGACCAACCTTTACTACTAACGTTGTTTCTTTAGCATTACATGACTTTGTTACACCGTTCTGGCACTAAAAAAGGACGAAGACGATGTCCTTCAGGCCGGGCCGAACAGATGAAGTCTATTAAAAAAAATTTGGACTACAAATCGGGTACAAAAGAGTTTCCCATTTTTGGTTTGTCAAATCTCCTCGGGTCGTCACAGTCACACAGGCTCTAACGTCGTTATTCAACGAAATAATTTTGTATCGTTTCTAATCTTTTCAGGATCTTTTTTAAAATAAACTTTTCAGTCCGACGACCAGGTTCAGTTCTGATGCGCCATTTTACTGAATTTCAAACGACAGAATAGCTTTTCCTATACTAATAAAATGTTTGAACCATTGTTTTTGCTCATCTTTCTATCCTTAATACTGATAAATAGATGTGATTTTTGTTCCGTTAGTACTGTCGTAGGCAATGGCCCTCTCACTGAGTTCACCCTTCCCTGATCTCTTCGGATTCATGCTTATAAACCTAAGACGAATACTTATTCACTGAAGCCTGCAGTTCATCGACATTCGCTTTTAACGGCCATCTAATGCGTAAAGTGAGATTTAGGTTGAGATTTTCGGCGTTGAAATGTTAGCAGACGTCGTCACATGGTGCCTTGCTGAATCCTCGTTATTTTAGCTGCACGCTCACCAGTAAGGAAGTAATATAGAAAGCCGCTGGGTGAGATATGCACTTACTTAGAACCACGCTTTGGTTGGAGACAGAACGTATTTAGCTAAAATATAAATAGTGCAACAACCAATGTACGGTTCAAGTTAAGAGAAAGGATATGCTGAGTTTCAAACCAAATGTGTAACGATAATATTTGCATAGAAAAACTTCAACGTTACCAGCAATTACTTTCCGATTGGTCAAATTATAAATCTAAAAGAGAAACCACATTGCACAAAAGCGGATTCTACTGTATATACATATATATCTATGTACGGATTTATAAATTGGCGGGCAAACGACAGAGCCGCTGATCCAGCGGACTTTTCCACGTTTCTGAACATTTTTTTATTATTTGTTGAAAATTCAGTGATAAAAAAGCCTGTTCTGAATATCAACATTTACAGTCCTGGATTGTGAAATCCTTGAGGCGTATATGCTACTCCAAAGTTTTTTTTATTCATGCCCATATTAGATATTCGATATTTTGGGCACGTTTTAAGGTTGTCATCTAAGAGGGCTTAAAATTATTTTATATAAGGAAACCTTTGAGGCGGTCTTATTATAACTTTTAGGACACCGTTAGGAAAGTCATGAGGTGCGTGTCTTCAGTCGCATAGCGACGGATCCTTCATATTTGTCATTCTGGCCAGCATTATTGGCGTTTTTCCTCCTCTTACCAGACATCTCGACCCCTAAAAGGCCCAAGGAGAAGTGTGAAATGATCGCGCTTAAGTAATTAATCGAAATTGCTGACTTGTGTAGATTCATATGGCCCCTAGCAGGATTCGCATATGCAAATGTCATCGCGCTGATTTCATATATATTATAGGATTCGCATATGCAAATGTCATCGCGCTGATTTCATATATATTATACGAGCTGTTAATAATACAATATAAAAAAACTATTATAGTACCAAAATTAGATGCACGAGAGGTGTTTCCTATCCTAGACCTAATTCGGTGTGGGCTGGAATAGCTAAGTGACGCTAAGTAGTAAGTCAAATTATTGTCAGTATTGGGAATTCCCTGTCGACCCATCTACGAGGCTGCTGTCCCTGATTTAAACATGAGGTATGCAATGTATAATGCTTAATTAGTTAAGCGTTAGATATAGTCGTATTAGGCTGTAAGAGTATATAGTGTAGGTAGCTAGTTATAAGTTTACTGATTTGTAGGTTCCCACCTTGCACATTAAAATCATCCTGAACGAATTGCAGAACTATGAACTAATATGTTGTACGGGTATATCACTAGTATCGCTTTCAGCATTCAGACTGTAGGGGAACCAAATTCGACCATGTTTCAGTGTCTGCTACCGTCTGTTCAATACCCGTCAAATATAAGGGAGAAAGGAGGAACTTCACTGTTATCGGTCGTCCGAGCATCAGGTGCCAGCACGGTGCGCTTCGAAGGTAAACTCCTCCACCCAAGTTAGTGCAGCAGCAGTAAATCAGCCTGCAGCTGGGCAGGCAACCTTTTAAGCACTGGGATGTTGCCACTTTTACTGTTGCTGCTGTTGCTAAAGCTGCTGTTATCAGCAGTGGTATAGTTATAGCCGTATGCTCGGAAGTTGCTTGTTTAGTTCGTGGTGTCGGTGTAGTAGCTCCATTTCCGTTCTTTTGCTTGACGTTTGCTGAACCAGAGTCTGGCAGTCGTTCGAGCTGCTGCTGTTTTTACTAGCGGCAGTGCAACGGCACGAGCAGAAGGTCGGTCGGTTGGTCTGCCGCTCCGTCGACCGCGACTCACGAAGCGTGAAGTCGAGTAAGCGTGGCTCGACGCGGTTGGTCCTCAGTGGCACACCCGTAATGAGCAGTGAGTGGTGTGTTCCGCTGTTTGCTGGCTTCAGCTCTGGATTTGGTGACGGTGTTTGTCTTCGGCTGCGGTGTGAGAGTGAGTGAGTGTGTGGCGCACTGCGCTTTGCGGCACGATGGCTGGCTGGCGTTGCGCTGAGCGTTGCCTAGCGTCCATGACAACACTGAGAACGACGTTCAGGCTTTCAGCGACGCTCCAATAGTTCCATGGGCGTCTATTTGAGCCAGGCAGTCTAGCAGCCGGCATCGGTGTTGCCTTTAACCGCGGTGCGGGCTACAATGATGGGTATCGAAACGAGTACCGCGGCAAAAGCGATACTGTTGACTGTGGATCACGGTAGCGACAATGGCGACAGACAACGGCGAACACTAGCGAATGAGTTAGCTAGTGCGGAAAAACCGTTGTCAGAGCGATGAAGGCAGATAAGCAGGCAGGTAGAAAACAACAGGAAAGAGGGCTAGCGAAACAGCAATAGAAACTGCAGTAGCGGCTACGCCGTCAGCGGGGGCAGCGGCAGGGCAGAAGAGAAGTACGCCAGTCCTTTTTTGTTCTGGCAGTGGCTGTCTGTTTGTCTGTATGTGCGCCGCTCTTGGCTCTGTGCACACGTCGCGTGTGCGGGAGGGAACGGTGCAGGCAGTCAAGTAAAGGACAGGACAGCAGCTACTGACGTTCTGCGGCCACACTAGCAGCAGCAGCAATAAATGAAGAGGTGGCAGCAGCTGGTGTTCAACTTGGTTGTCTGGCGTTTCGGTGGCACTTGAACAGCATAGCACAGCACGGTTTGTTCTTGTTCTCCTTCGCATCCTGATGCTAGCGGTTCCGTTGCAACAGCATGAGTAGACATAGCAGCTATTCGTCACTAATGCTTTTCTGCCTTCGTTGTCGCCGCTTGCTATTGGGGCTCGTTCGCTTCTGCCACTGGTGTTGTCGGTGAACGGAGTGAGTGGCTGCAGAAGCGGTCGCAGCCCGCCGTCACCGCACCGTGTTCGCTGCCGGTTCCACGACCGTAAACACAACGCCGGCGTTGCTGGCGCTACTGCTGCTAACTACCATCACCACCACGACGACCAGCGGTAGTATTACCACTGTTACTCTCTCCGAGTTGTGGCTCTTTTCGTTGATCTGCGTCCCACCGTCTTCCAGCGCGTTGTAGCCCGTACCTATCGACTGCTGGACCGCCGGACACACAGACGGGCGGACAGACGACAGGCGAACAAACAAAAAATACCATCAACACATCATAGCCAGCTACAGCACTGCTCGTAGTAATATAGTAATACATGCGACAACCTGTAATGATCCCAGGATAGATCTATAGCGGTGGCAGTAGTCAGCAGTGATCATCATAACATACCGGAATAGTGGCACTAACGAAAATTCACCTTGGTAAGCCCGCCGTTGATCCGAGCATTCTGCGTCCTATGTGATAATCTGTTCGATATGTCTGTATATCATTGGTACTATCATACCAGGTTGAGTTGTTTTTGGTGTATTTAGGTTCTTCAGAGTTGTGCGGCGGTCTACGGTTCAGGACATACGGTATAGGCCGACATCGATGGCATTGATTGCTTGTTGGTTCCAATTCGAACCGCTCGCCGTTTTAGCCCGCCCTACTAGACGTCACCCAGACCTTGTGAACGTAAAGGCTACCGTCAAGCATTAGCACTAGCCTGAACTGTGTACATACTATATAGCCAGAGTGTGTGTAATATCTGTTGCTCGACGCTCAGCCAGCAAGAAGAATCGTTGTTACGACTGATACATTTCATAACGTTTCGTACGGACCCAACGAGACGGAGAATAAAAAACCCAAGTAGAAGAGAATACGGGGGAGCAAACGAGTGTATGTATGAATAGCTGTGTATGTGTACTCAGCAAGTTGATACGGCAGAAGAAACGCTCTGATAAAACGTTAACGGTGCGAATAGGGTCAAAACACGTTTCGGAACTTAATTTTTGAAACCCGCATGCATATTGAATCATTGCTAAAGGATACTAGTATTCTCTGACAGGTAACTTACCGCCAGCTGATACGTGCTTGTGTTTACCTCTATGCTTTATGGTTGTTCATTATTCATTGTTAATTATCTCGTTGCTATCTTTTATTCACAAGATTGATCGATTAAAAACGGAAGGGAGCAGAAACGGAGAGAGAGATAGAGACGTCATTGACGTGAGAGTATCGTGCCATTGACTGAGTGCTACGGCGCTGGCTCATATTAAAAGAAAACTCTTTTTAAAAAGCTTTATTGAATATTCACAGAGATGGAAAACAACGAAGTGTGCCGTGCATCATATACTCATAGATAGACTGTCCATGTAACAGCCTTCCTCTTGTAACTCCGCTTTATCTGTTTTGCCTTGTCGGCATATCAGGTACATCAATACGTGACCTATCCTAATCGCATGGCGACGAGAATGTTCGTATCGTCTGTATGATCATAATGGACCGACACTCCCAATGGATACTTCAGCATCCCTTCTCTTGGAGTGGTCAGCGGCAAACACAATGAGGCCGTTCAGGGGGCAGCTAGACGCCGTAAAGGTTGTCTCTACTAGAGAAAAGCAAAAATGTGTGAAGCATAGAGAATAGCAAAGGTGTGACAACAGTGTGACGTTATATATAGTGACAGCTTGCCTGCTATTACATCGACGGTAAAAGAGGTGTGGCTGAAGTGATGGGCACGCAGTGGAACGTTCAAGAGTCCACAAAAACGCACATACCTGCACATCCAGAGACACAGATTGTTGCATGTACACACTGACAAGGTTATCTGTCTTTAATTATACATAGAAAAGTGTTATATACAACTAAAGCAAATGGACATCGCAATTTTCAAGCAATCGCAAATGAATTATCAGGTGCCATGTATTCTCAAAGCAAACAGTGGGCCAGATGAACCCACTTAGTCGGATATACCCTATTTAAGAAAAAACGAAACATTAGAATACGGTGCACTAACTAAAGTATTAGTGTGTTATACGAAAGCTGGCTAGATTGTTGTAGCTGAAAAAATCTCGTATTATCAATGATACCGTAAAGTAATGACATATTACGGTACATGCTAATTAAAGTTAACAGTTTCCGATTGCCGGGTAGTTACAAACTGGTTCATGTGTGATCTAAACGCATTAACAGTAAAAGTGACAATGGTTGGTCTACGTCGTCAATGAACGCCAGCAATGAGATGAATTTCCATATTTGTAGTAAGGAATCATGCACACGCTTATATCTTTTCGCTTGCAACGTTAACATATTGAAATCATGACAATCTTGCAGCAAGTGGCCCGAAACATACGATACTTTAATAATTGCAGTTCCAGAGCCACCCTAGAACGAACGTATCATGGGTTGAGTTGAGTCTATTTTTCGTTTGGCATTTTGATAGAAATGCTCGAGAGAGTTCGATCAACGTTACAAATCACAAAACGTTTTTTAAGTGAACATAGTCGTATTCTATGCACTGCGCCAAAAATTATTCATGAAGGTATATATTAGTCAGGCTATAGCAGTCGATTTGTCCTTTTGTGTACCGGCGTAATTAATACAGAAGTTACAATTCTATACGATTCATTTATATAAACTCGGCAAACAACTATTGGCAAAAATGATGTATATGCAAGTGATGTTGAAAAAAGAGCCGGTAAAATACTTCATGCGCTTTATGGGCACATTTCTTTAAAACATCATAGGATATGGTAAGGTTTTATCAGCCAGCAGTTACCATGTAGGTAATTGCCGACTCTTCCGCGTGGGGTTAAATATATATGCTACATTCGTGTTATCCACTAGGATTGATCAGATGAGCACTGTAACGCCTCATAATTGGGGCTGGGGTGGAATGATAGCGGTTATTTAACAGCCGGTAATCTTAACAGTACGTGCTGTAACTCTGTCTGCCGTC
Organism: Varroa destructor; assembly: GCF_002443255.2. Lineage (NCBI taxonomy): Eukaryota > Metazoa > Arthropoda > Arachnida > Mesostigmata > Varroidae > Varroa > Varroa destructor. The sequence goes on from NW_019211454.1 coordinate 37,781,178, forward strand.
ACGTAAACTGACGTGACGGTACATTCAATAATAAAGCGCACACAATTCACAAATCGTCTGTCCTTTAAATCCGTCCAGCAAGCCTTGGTGTTCTGTCCGTGCGGGTTAGAAAACAATATATTGTGCGTCTGCCAAAATCTCTTTGAGTGAAACAATAACTAACAGGAAAAGTAGAAGGCAGTCAAGAAAGACGCTAATCTCTCTTTGGCACAAGATTTCAAGTACACGTTTTTTGTAAAAGGTTCCGATACCATTTTCGAGTTACTTGGAGTCTTCCAGCCATAAATCTCGCGTACTCCTACAACAGAGGTCTCCAGCGAGATAGCTGAGCTAGCAAGAAACAACTCGAACTTTCCTCTATTCTGATCGAATTATACTGTGCCATTGTTCATGTGAACGTCATATCTACTTTTGGATAAAACAAGAGTTAACTAAGACTGATACATCCTAAAACGGCCCTGAAAGAATCAATGAGCGCTCGCACATTGCCATACCTAACGCTGTTCCCGATAATAATCGTCAATATGCGAAGAGCTTTTTCGCGATTACCACATGATGGCACAACGCGATGAACATACGATGCAATAAGATAACTTGATGTTTTCACGTTCCGTGACTACTCACAAGCAACAGCTGGTCTACAGTGCTTTTTGATATTCGATCTCAATAAAAATAGCCATAATAACATATCGAAGTGTCGGAATAGTGAAAGAGCTAGGTAGGGTTCCCATTTAAATATATTCAAATTCGTTTAGGGCCCGCTGAGGCCCTCCGAAGTTACTAGATCAGCTAATGTCCTGCCTGATTTAGAGACAGCATGCTGCAGCTGCAGTGCGTTCGGTCACTCTTTCTTTTTCGAAATTATCGTGCATCTTTACGGTGCCATTATAGCGTTAGTATTCCAACGGCGACAAAGCCGGCGGCATTACTGCCAAAGCGATACACGATGACCGTACACTCGGGTTGCCGAGCGATGCGCCGCGTTGTTGCCGCCTCTATAAATTCCGATTCCTGCTGTTGTTGATGATGATGCTACCCAATCGATTCTGGCCGTGTCGTCTCCGCCGCTGATGGTGGCGGATGCTTTAGATCAGAAGCCAACCGCAACAATGCAAGTTCTCTCGATAGGGAAAGCTCGCTAGCTGTGGCGTGCACTGTTGGCAGTCTGCTCCAATGTCTTCTGCTCCAGTGTTGTTCTGGTGCGTATGTGAGCGAACCCAACGGAACCACCAAGAACAAGGTAAAAGCTGATCTTATCGGGAAGTCTACCATGCTGGAAACATGCTGCCATAGCAACTAACGAAAAATAAGAGCAACTCCAGTAACGCTAGTTGGAAGGCAGCATGCGGCAAAGTGATACAACAGCCCCGGTGGGGGTCTGCAGAAGAGAATCGACATTATTTCCAGTAATAATCAGAGCCAGCTACTTTGTTACTGACTGCACTTTGCGGTGCTATGGATTTGCTTCAGATAACACAAATGTATATACATACAATATGCTGATATACACATCAAGCTGTACAAATGCTACGAATAAAAAAGCAGTGGGTTAGCTTTTCTATGAGAAGGAGCCAATCTGCGTAGAGGCATCGTCGGGCAGGTGGTGATGGTAACAATATTCAACAAAAAGGAAAAGATTGAAGGGGAAAACACGAGGAAGATAATAAGATAATTCATTCAAAGGCAGGGTGGCCCGGGTATGAGCTAGCTACCGGCAGCGAAATCAGTGAATGTCAACGTATTCGAATGTATTCTATGAATAAGGTCGCGTTTCTTGTGAAGATTTTACTTTGACTTGTAGCCCAAGGATTGCAGCCAAGGACAGTTCCAGCAAATTAGCTGAGGCGTTCGACATTTTATGTAGACATCGAGAATAAGTTTTACAGTATCTCAGTTCTACAATTAGCATTCAGGCTAGTCTTTAGTCGGGTGACACCTTCTCACATCCCCATAATGTACAGCAAAAATTCCAATATGATCATACAGAACGACAAATGTATGTGTAGACATTGCGCTTTTTAACGAGGTTTTATTTGTAACAACCTCTCATGCAGGATACCGCTAGCAGCGAAAGAATGAAGCCAGCTCGAAACAACGACTTCAAGTAACCGCTCGCAACACAGGTAAGTCCTTATACATATATATATATATATATATATATTATGATATTGTATACATACGCTATTTGAAGTGTCCTACTAACGAAATTAGATAATGGACAATTTTTAATGCTATTGCTATTGTGTCTACATATTTGAAGAAATGTCTGTAGGTGACAACCGTAAAGTCTTTTTTTTTTAATTTTCAATATATTCCGGTTGCCCTTTGTCTTTGATTTTACTGCATTGTTTGCCAGTTTATTTATTGGTATTTTTGCTGTCGTTTAAGAAAGATATTTCCATCCATTAATTTATTATGATAGGTTAACCGTTATTTTCAGAAGTACGTTTTTAGCACTGACGAGTAGAGAAAATACGTAGAGTGTACATACTGCTAGTAACTATTACCAGCAAAAACCGTTTGAAGGCATTATCGCCGTAAACAAAGAAAGTTCTTTATCAGAGCTCGTTTTTCCAAATTGATTGCACTAATTATAGACTGTCATTTTGTCAAAGGCCAGTGCTTTCATATATCTTTGATGGTCTTCATAAGCGTTCACACTTTTGAAAAATACCAACCTAATCGCTGAGCATTAACTCTCTATATTGAACGATATCCTTACTTTAAAATTCACTATAATTTGATGGCATAACCAACAAAAGTAATGCTTAATACGTTTGTTCAGGTAGGTAAAGATATACATGTATCGCATTTCGTTCATTGATGGTGGATACGTTAAAAGTTTTCTCGATCCCTTAAGTAGCTCTGGCAAGCTTTATATAGATATATAAATATATATACGTTAATTTTTAATTTCATTCTGCCTATGCCCCCATGTACTCTTGCGGAATAATGTTCAGATAAACTGCGGCCCGCTTTGAAGTTATTCGCTGAACAAACTCCTTAGATTTCTGCGGTCCAGACGGCCTTGTGTCTCTCGCTTGTTTACAGCTTTTAGGACATTGCAGACATGACCGACCCTGAGAGCTCTTTGTCTCACGACGGTAAACAGCTTTAATTTGCTTTTATCTATTTCAACGTATATTAGAAAATTTTCAAAACATTTGATACATGTTGAAGCACAAGCTGAATATTGAAAGATAACCGCAAAGAGTGTTGCGAAAAGCTAGCAAGAAGTGGCTCAAATGAAAGGGACTGCCGCTCAGAAAAATAGCGGACTCTGAACGGGGTGCCTAACATTTTGTGGGCTAATAGACAGTCAGGTTCACTAAGTCATAGACATCCATATTTATGGCTCAAGAGCAGAAATATTCGTTGGTGCGGTTTTACGCGCTTCTTTATAAATAACGTATTTTTAACGCAAGCGAGCTGACAACGTACTATGTTATGCCAAATTCTGCGTTTTTTTTTTTGACATAGTTCAGACTCGGGCTTGATCCGTCAGAATTATAAATGGTCGTCTCACGGCCACTTCCTTCGCGGAATTATTACCATCATCATATTACCAAAGGGCTCCGTAAGCAAGTATTGGAAATCAACTTATTTCTTTATTGAAGTCAAAAGGCTTCTGTATATGAAGCTTTATTAGTTATTTTGTTCTTTCTTAACTATTCTTGGTGTGTTCTCTAACATTTTGTTTTTTGCCGATGCGTGTCATCATTCAAGCCTGATCAAGTTGTTCTAGTTTATCAAAGTTAACTGCGCTAAAGTAATTGTCAATGGTTTCACTAGAATGAAAGTTACGATAAAAGAAAAATTCTAGCGAATTTTATCTTATTGAAATCGACGGAAATAGAAGATAAATTCTCTCTTGGCCAAACATAATGACGCCAGAAAGTTATAACCGCGGAGCATTTTCGAACTTATTATAAACTAATTATTATAATAGTAGATAACACGAAAAAAATGGTGGTAGTTAGGCTTGCGTCTCGATAACTTTAAAAGCTGACTGAACTATCGACACCTCAGGGTATAAATAAGTGACCGACTTATTTTCTTTTTTTATTAATTTTTCCTAGATCTCTTATAATAGCAAAATTCAACTAGTGACTTTCTCCCCACGTGAAAAAGCTTGCTCACAAATGCAGCAGTAGTCCATTTTCGCTTAACTTCTTCCAAGCGGCACAGTCGTGCCTTGCACTAACCTTGCACGCCTAGTACATCTCCAAAGATTAGATCACCTTCGTGTACGAAAGACGTTGACACATTAGTATATACAACAGAGATTTACAAGAAAAAATGCAGAACCGATGATGCAAATTAGACAATCACTAATTCGATCAATATATCTGTCTCTATTCATAAACTTTATTAGGTATATTAGTGCCGTATGAAAGATAAGCATCGGAGGCTTGTAAGCGTTTAGGTCTCAAAGACAACAGGCCTTAAGCAACTTAAAAATCCATATAGATGTTAATAAAACAAGAGGTTTCGCTGTATTCAAGTTCATTTGACGCCTTCGACAATATAATAAAATACTTCGACAAAAAATTCGTGACTTACCCTAAAGATATAGTTTCCCAAATTAAAGTTCCATATTGGCATGCAGGAATATACGGTCTTTCCAAACAAAAGAGCCTAAAGGTGTATTAGTTTTAACTGCTGTCTAAGAAATCAAAAAAATTGGGTTGGTCAGCCCAGCAGAAACACATGTTACCACGCGTAGTTTTAGTATACCGAAAACTGGTTGACGCAAATACTTTTTCCTCAAATAAGACATCAATTTTTTTTCATAGTAAAGTGGGCCGTTTGGAAGCGTGCCCCGATAGACGCTAACCTTTCGAAAAGATTTGAATGAAAAGGTTTTCCTCTGTGTTACTTGATTATATTTCGGTTCTCAAGGGGACCCGCAAAGAAAACGGTACTATCGGATTCAACCTTTTCACGACCTTTTTTCTCGCTACACCTCAAGCAATGACGCCTCGTGTCAATGCAAGCGTGTCCACGAGGCGCTGAAAGTGCACTATGGAAGCATTTTATTTTAACCGAGAGATTAATATTTTTAAAGCGCTACTGCTTGCATGATGGTTATTTTTTATATAATATATTATACGTACAATATGAGCATATATATAAGTACTATCCGCTTGTCACCCTAGCGTCATTACGTCTGCCACGAGTTGCTATTCCTCCAAAAGCTGACAGTTTTGGAATCTCCAGGTACACTGTCCCTGATTGCCTTTGTCTACTATCCCCAGGAGTATAATCGTTATACTCATTTTAATCCCGACAATACCCGTACCTATATCGGTACCCAGTACTGCTTTAGTCAGCTCGTCGACTTGTCGACCTGCGCATGTTATATTGTTTAGCGCGTTTGTCGTTGCCTTGCTTATGTCGTACGTTTTATTCCAACGGATCCAGCCGACGACGGCGACCACGCTTATTTTAAGCAGAGGTCTTTTCGACTATTGTTTCTCTCTCTCGATACGTATTTGTACAGTGTAGTTTAGTACAAGTGTGTGCATGTGTCTTTGCAGCGATGTCTTCTCGTATTCGTCTCCGTTGTGTGTAGATCTGCTGCAAACATCGCTTTCATCGCTGCTACTCGATAGGAGAATGACGACGACGCAACACTTGTGAACACACGTCGCACATTACCGTGCTGTACTATTTGCTTAGACTTTTCATTTTTCGAAAAAGTATGGGGCCATCCATGAATGTGTGCGGCATCGACAATAATGGTGACTATTACGACGACGACGACGACTATGGATCCCGGTCAAGCTCCGAATTCCCCGCTGTTGCAACCGTTACGACGGCTATCGCAGCTGTCTGCACGCCAAGTTTCCGGTTTCGAGCTACGCCGCGTGCGCATCGAACAACAACTGTTAACTGCAGATCCTACTCCTGCTAGTACAACAACAACAACAACAAATGTAGTAGTGGCGGCGGCAGTAGCAGCACCACAATCATCAGTGCATTTGTGAATAGTTGTAATAGCAATAGTGGCTGTACTGCGGTTCGTTTCTGCGGCTGTATCTATGACCACCGCTAGGCACCGCTGGCTGCTGCGTGCGTCGTGACAGCCGTGTAATGTGCAAGTCAGTCACTTCTTCTTTGTATGATTCTCTCACTCAGGGAACTTCAGTTGAGCTCGTATAGACTGCTGCGGACCACTAGCGGGGCGCTAGTATACAATAATTTTATAGCTCACCCAGGCCGCTTCGTCGGGCCGTTTACAGTCTGCGACGGCAAAAGCTACGTACCTGACATTGCCTACGAGCCCCACCTGCTGCTGCGGCAGATGATGATGATGGCCGATGTTATCGTGATGCTGGTGATAGTGATGGCTGCGGCAGAAATGGTGCTGGCTGTGTAGTCACCTAGAACTGGTTGCTAATGGAAACATGTTGTTGCTTAACGATGACAAAAACAGCGGCAATAACGACAAATAGCAACAGCCCTGCAGCCATTAGTCGTTATGAGATTCAGACGCTAGATATAAAAAATGGGGAAACGTAGATATTTTATTGTCTCACTCTTGACAGCAGCAGCCACAACAACAATACCCATATGGAAGCAGCCTGTAGTACAGGCGTGTGGATGCAGAGGTTCGTGTATTCCACGGGAAGCTGTGTTTATTACGAGTAGACATGATATGTACACTCGAACGGGTTCGTAGATAACGGCCAATTCTGTTATCAAAGAAACATTTAGTTGGCCATGTTAATGATCAGTCTAGCCGTCGTAACGCAATCAGGCACGAATACATGTCAGTCTTCAGGGAATTCCGCTATTTTAGTCGTTAACTCTCATTCGATGTATAGCCAAATAAAAGGCATGGGAATTTTTATATATTATTCGGTTATTATCGATGGAATAGTTGAAGAAGTAAAAGTGCTATAATAATATTTGGGCTCAGCGAAAATCTATACCCACGGCGCTTAATGGAAGGCTTCTAGAAACTATAGAGAAATTCGAAAGTCCGAAAGCGAAAGGGTTCTAATCTGCAGGCTAGCAATGATTCCGTCGAAGTTTTGATTCTAAAAAAATGCTGGTCAGCCAGCAGCCGAAAAAAATACGGTGTAATTTTTCTTTAAATAAAACAAAGCTGCCTACGAAAATTATATTTATCGGCGCTTCCGCACAACCTAGTGCAAGCCGTTGGAAAAGCTCGCTCAGTTTCTTAAACGTGTTACTAATATCTCGCAATGTAGTAGACAATTAAACGAAATAATTATGTTTACACTCATACCTCGAAATTTTTGCCTGAGTGAACTGTGTACATGTTCTTATATATTAAATAAGAACGAATTGAATAATGCTAAAGTAGAAATGATCTTCAATTAGATTTAGTGTCATGCAAAAATAGTTTTTTGCTGTTTAAAAGCTACATGGATCTTCACCTTACAGGTCAATTTTAATATCAATATATGTGTATATTATAGTTCACTAGCTGAAGTAGATATAGGCTGTATGCTCTTCTATACAACCAAAAAAAATGAAAAGCTCTTGTATAGGAGAGCATTTTTTACTATTCGAGATATCATTCCAAACACGTACGTTCAGCTCATCTGAATCCTAAATGCGGCCAGCACCATTATCGTTCTTACCCTTTTGGCTGCAAGTACTCCTTGCGCGGCTAATTCAACGGCTACCTTATGTCATAGCTGAACAGCGGCAAACGCAGCAAATATAGTTAAGGTGACAATGGCAACGCCGCTGAGAGAGAATACACACGAATTGCTTCGACATCAGTCAGAATACGTTAAATCAACCTAATGAAACCCGCTGATTCCTGTGTGTATTTTTAGTTGCGTGTGTAGAAACGCTTTCGAGTATCTATGCCTTATCAGGAACAGCGTTGCCAGATGGGGCATTGATGGGGTTTAGCGGGAAAACATACCTGCATACATACAAGCAAAGGACCGCGGATCTGCTAAAGGATAACCTCTATACTGGCCGCAAAATAGAGACGATGATTTTTCATCGCTGGCAATGCTGCCACTGTAGCAATCACTTGTTTGTTGTTGTGACTGCTGCTGCTATTGACCATATTTTTATTGCGTCAACTGCAAGGTTCGAAGGCATCTTGTCAAGCATGCGTCCTCGATACTGTCTACTGTTCATTCCTATCAACTAAAGATGTTACTGGATAAAGTTTGACCGCATTCGTCTTCAGAGTGGAAATGAAGAAGGCAACGTAAAAAATAGCAACGACAACAGAGACAATTTCTAGGACTGTTTTGAGCGAAACGACTTGTGTCCGGAGTGGCTGGGTCTGAAATAAACGGATTCTCGTCCTTCTAAAATGTTCAGGGTTGTACCGTTGCCTTCGGTCCTTCGAGCTTTATAGAGTTCACAGGCCATTTTCAAGTCGCTATCGGCTTAGTTAGCGAGACCTTGCGCTTGCAAGGATTGCCATCACTTTGACTAACACTACTTAATAATTGAATCTTGGTCTTCGTCCAGTAATAGCCGACCTAACTTTAATTTACTCGTGTTGGCTCTTTTGCAAGTGTTTTAGTCATTACTACGATGACAAGAATAAAGAAGAACAAATAGTCCTATATAGGACTAGCGAGAATGAAAGAAAAAGAGGGGCAGAACGTATCATAAATTCTCTGTGATCCTTTCGAGCTCTAGAGCGGCTCCTATAGTTGGTGAACGGGTGACGTTTTCAGCAGTGATCCGTTTCTACTATCGCCAGCCGTTATTTTCGTTGCTGGCGTCTTTTCAACGAGGCTAGTCATCGTCATAGTGATACAGTGTATAATTAGGGTAAGATATGTATTTAATTGTAATGGCGGTTTGCTATTTGCGCTATTGAAACTATAATATTCTGAGTGTGTCCCGCGTAGACAGTGGCCGTCTGTAGAAAGTTCAATTTTGCGATCGTCGCAAAATTAGAAATTGTACGATATCGTTTTTGGGTCATCCTTATTTAACCTATGGAAAGACCAAAGAGAAATAGGGAAGTACGAACGAAATAGTTATTAAATGGCTCTAGCTATTTCTTGGCTAGGCAAGCAGGCTATATGTTTGTTTGCAGTGCTGTAGATTATATGGTCGTGTCTCTTAGACGATTTGTTCGTTCGGCAGTAGCGCTGCTATTCGTTCGTGTGTCTTCGGCTTACAGTAGAAGAAGGGATTCGGCGCGAAGTCCTCGCAGTAATCATCATCGTCGACAGACGCTGTCGGTTGCCAATTTTAGTTAACGGGTAGCCGCTAAAACGTCCATTTTCAATGGCTATTGCGTTACCCTGCCTCCGTATGTCCATAATATAATATGGAAATGATATTTATTTACGTTTTTTTTTTTTTTGTTGTGACTCGTGAACCCTCGAAGTGTTTGTACTGCCTCGTCTGCCCATTCCTCGAGCCGCTGACAGCACCGAAAAGTGCTACTTAGTTTCCCATTCGTCACGTAAAAGTGCTAGTTGCTGATTAACGGCCGACCGACTGGAGATATATTTTGCAACTACAACCCATAGAAGCAGACTACAAACGCTTGCGTGGACTGTGATCACACTTGGCTGACTAATGAATCCGAGAGCCATCAGTGGTAAACCTAAGATATGTCCATCTGTTTATGGGCAGTCAACTGATAGCCGCGCCGCTCGTCGAACCGTCCCGTTATGTGCCACTGATGTTAGTAAAAAGCTAAAGGGGCTACTAAGATTGAAAAGTCAGTACAGGGTAAAAATATCAAAGAAGCCGATCTGTGCTGGAGAAGAAGAATGTTCGTTATTTATTAGACAGCATTTTTTTTTCTAAATGATAGGTTAAAAAATAGCGACATCGGCGACTGAAAACCTGCATCCAGACAAAAATAGTTAATCTAAAATTCTACCTGCACCTAAATGCGCATTATTTAGTACCGATTTTCTACAATTTATTCGGAAGCTAGATGATTCTTTTCAACTGTAGGATAGTGGAAATAACATGATTTAGAACGACCTGTTATCATACGTAAGTTTGTTAGGCGGTGCCTCTTAGGGGTATGATTAGAAATGTAGTCATAATCTTTTCGAAAATGTTCCAAAGTACCTGTCATTTACGATGCATACAATTGCATTCCTCTGGGAAAATAAATGTCCGAGGCCTATTGTAGACTGGACAGCTCAAGGTCAGGCATGATATCAGTACGGTTTTCAAAAACCAAATAAAAAGGTGTGATTTGATATCTATCATAGCGTCGACTCTTTCAGTTATGCAGTAGTTAAAAGCGGCTAGTAATTTACTAGTGTCGATTTAATAATAGTGTGACTGCAATCACAAATGAACAGACTTATCTTCACCAGAAGCATCTATCCCATTTTCCGGTATCTCTATAGCTGCGTAACACTTTTCAAAACAAAGGATCGTCTAACAGTATTGTTAAAAAATAAATGTTGCTAAGAAATATCAGCTCACTGACCGACAGTAGAAAGAGTATACAACCTAATTTGTCGAAAATCAAAAGATCCAGTTATTAAGTCAACGCGTATTTTGTTTTTCCGCATCACATATGCATATATAATAACGATTTGGAAATTCGTTCATGTGGTGTTCTGAGCGATAATTAGTATATTTTGAAACAAATTGCCGAAGACAGATTAAGTTGCTTGAAAGCTTCGAGAAAAATTAGCACAGCGTCGATTTTTTATTGTTCACATAACGCTACGGATGGCGGCTGCGTCACGACGTATGTGCGTGCGGTCAACTGAGTACTTGGTAGCAAAGAGATGGCCGATTGTTGACGTGAAGTCAAGTGCTACCTCAAGCGTTGAATAGAGGCGAGCGTTTGCACCACAGAGAAAACACAGACAGAATAAAAAAAGATTGCATGTAACGTAGAATGGCAACTGCAATAGACTTTCGCAACGGGTGGCTGCAGCAAACCCCTTTAAGGGATACAGCTATTTCCCTTTCTTTTTTGCAACGATTTTCATCGGTCAAGCATTAGATTAGTTTAGTTAATTTCTTAACTAACAATAAGATCTCCTGAACCGTTATCCTGAACCGAACTATTTTGATTTGGTGTATATATAGGTACATAGTAATTTTATTTCCGTCGAAACGCAGCACCATGTACGAGTGACGTCGATAAACTTTTCGATTTGAAGCTATTTCCTTACGTCTCCTCGGTGTTAAACTGTAATTCATTATTCGAAATGGCTGTTAGAAACTGCCGGTTAGAGCTGTACCGTGGTATTTTGTTCGAATAGCTTTAACACTGTTTATCTGGTTTTTCATCGAAAAAGTAGATTGCTAGTTGATTTCTTCCAGTGCTCAACCATTGGTTTTCGGCCTGAAGTGCCTCAAAGCTTTCGGCTGCGGAGCCTCTTCGTACACTACTACAAAAGTCATGAATTTCTCGCGCTCGCGCCAGCCACCCAGATTCCATATGTGTCTCTCATGCTTTATATTCATATTCCTTGCAAGGACGATACATTATTCTAAGGAGGATGTCGAACGCTCTATTTGGCAAAACAGGCCTCTGATATTAGCTTTACTACCTCCGCCATTACTGTCACATCACAGTCCAATTTGTTAAGTTAGGTATGTACTTCCGGTAGAACTTCTGTAGCATGTCAGTTTTTACTAAAAGGTAGGTGGGACAAATTCCACCATTTTAATTATATTTTCCCTTTTTTCTCTGACATACTGACATTGTTATTTATTCCCAGTTTTTTATTTTTGAGCTAGAAACCATGTAGACAACTATATACACGATCATTCTGCGAGTCACGTCGTTAAGTTGGTCGCCTGTAATTTTACGACAAGGACCTTGCTGTGAAGTAATTATCAAGGATGTAAGTAATCATATGTTTATTGTATTCTGGTAAGTAAAAACCTCGTTGTCGAAGGCAACACTTAGTTGGTTTACGTACATAGGTCACTTTATGTTAGTAGTAATTACTTTAAAGCGTCTTCTTGTAGCCCTTACCACGGAGGAACTAGGTAAACGTGAATAGACACAATATTTTAATAGGTAAAAGAGAGAAAGTGAAGGCATGAGGGTCATTTTAGGGACACTATGCGTTATTATTTAGCATCTTCTAATTCAACATTTTAGGATTCAAGGAAAGGAACCTTATCGAAAAAGTATCAAGGCGTCGTTGTTGTTCTAGAAATATCCCAAAGTGGCGCTACCCGCTGGCCGTGTCGACATTACGCGTTTCGGGCCTTCAGCCATGGTTCGTTTGGTCAGACGGTCCGTACACCGACGTGCGCTGCGCCGTCTTGATAACATGCTGTTGCATTCCTTTTGGTATTCTTTTGCTTAAAAATAGTAGTGTTAGTTCCAGCCTCTTTCGTCGTAGTCATAATTATGCAATTATAATTATTTAACCTTAAAAGCGAGATAATCTTATCAGATCGGTGTGACGAGTCAAAGAATGCAATGCATCCTTATCAGTTCAGGCTAAACAAAGGAAGCAAGCAATTTTTATTTTAGAATTAATCAAATATTTTAAAAGCTTATGAAGATTCAATTTGACACTATAGTTTCCCGCTAATATGACGATTATAATCTATTACATAACTTTAATAATTGGCATGAATTGTGCAGTACCCTAGTGTCCATATGACAGTTGTATAATATAACAAGGAAAAGCTTCCGCCTACAAAGGTGGCCTTACGGAAAGGAATAAACATTTATTAAGGCTATTGCTCTTGCAGAATTGAAAAGCATGAATGATTATCATCTATTTTAGTAAAAATTAATGTCGCTGTTCACTAAAAGTAGCTTATTATACGATTTGCTAATCGGCGGTGAATTTTGTTAGACACGTCACCACGTTTGTTTACCTCGAACTGTCATTTGGACAAATTAAATGAAATTTACAACAGATCAGTGATTGCAGACGTCTCTACATCTGTGAAAAAGACCGCATCAGCTTTCTCATTCTATAAAAGATTCGTGCTTACAAATAGACCAACATGTTTTTATCAGTCGACTATAGCCGGCTGTTCTTTCTGTTGTGATACGTGGTGAGGCCAGAGGAAATAACAGCTTTGAAGTAAGTGGAGTTATAGTCGTTGTTTTGAGATGAGGCAGGCAAATTGGCCATACAATCAACATAAAAGAAGCAAATTCAGTACTAAAGGTCAAACTGACTACGTGTGCTAACATAAGACTGTGCTCGATGTGGAGCGCTAAATATACACTGTTATCATCTTTATCATATTTGTCACATATAGATTACTCATAAAATTATAATAAAAATAACTACTAAAGACTATTACTAATCATAATATAATTACTAGTAGAATTATAAATTCGCTTACAGTGTTTCAAAGTGTAAGTCTACTTTTGGCCCCTGTCGCATTCTCTGTATACACTTCTTACGATCAGAGTATGCGGAAATGGAAACTTACTTGATAGCTTTCCTTTGAGTGGGAAAGGATTATCTTCAGTTTACCGTTAACCTTATGTATATCAGAGCACTCAAAAGCTGATTTGGAAAGTTTGGATACGGGTAAAACTTAACTACTAGCATTGTTGACACCGGCACACACCGATATACACGGATCAATATAAAAACTGTATCCGAACAAAGTGTGCTAGTGCAAGTAAATCCACTATATGATCGAAACAAATTTGTCAACAATAGAAAATGTAGTATTATCATATCTTCAAAACACACATGATATCGCATCGTTCTCCTTACGAGCATACTTAAAACACTCGTTTTAAATCGTTTTGTGTGTCTCTTCTTATTCGTATTTACATCGTCGCAGTCTGAAATCTATAGAATTTTATACCACATGGTATTGTGTTTTATAATGCCCGCTTTCTCCGTAAACGGCAATTTGATGGAGCTGGAACGTCGTCTCCTACCCAGAATTTGCGTTTCAGTAAATTTGTTGTGCCAATCTAGCCTCTACGAGATGATTTGGCCCAGAAAATGTAACATATATTAGCAGTTATTAGAAGCATCGTGACCCTGCTCTTCACAGCGTATACCTCGTACAAATACGTAGATGTCTTATAGGTTGGACAATGGCCTCCTGCCGTTTGCTTCTGTCTTCCAGACGGCATGCATTTTGTATTATTGTGTCTCTATAGCGTTAATTATGTTATGTCATAATACACGAAACTCAATTAGCTGGTCTAAGTTACTAATGCGAAGCCCGTATTCGATCAGGTTTCTCCCTCGAGACTGTCAACTTTCCAGTCTCAAAGAGTGGCTAGAAACGATAGGTAAAGTTATAGCGCTTGACTGTTCTTTTAAATAGGTATAATTTAAAGTTTCTTCGTGAGCATCGCCTAAATTCCCTATCTAAACACACTACTTGTTGTTGATTGTAGTGATGCATGGTTTTTCTTGCTGATATTGGCAATGGTTTCCAAAACACCGCAGCGAATGTGACTGAGCTTTTCTTCGTTCTACTTCATTTTTTTTCCATTCTAGTAGACACTCCATCTTTTCCACTCCGTTGCCATTTATGCTTTTGTGACTGAAGCGATTGCATGTCAGTTTTCACTGCATCTGTCCGCTTCGCCGGCTGAATGTGACGGTCTGCGCTCACGAAGCCTTCTGTTCGGATGCTTTTGGTTTGTCCGCACCCTCGTTATTTGGCCTACTAAGAAACAGCGACAGCTCTTAAAGCGGCAGTGGTAGTGAAGGTTGAAAAGTGCCTCTGGAGCGCTTCAATGAAACTTTGCCGATGAGACCGCCACGCTCCGCGGCCGGCGTAGTTTAGAACCATTTGTTGGCTTTCAATAAAAAATCATGCAATGCTTGCCAGGGCAAAATAATGCAATGTAACGCCACTGAACTATAATAGAACGAACATATAGTCTAGTGTTATACAGTGTATTAATAGCGTCTAACCACTTAGCGGAAAACTGTGCTTGTACAAACTGGGCGCATGCGCTCCGTGCGCGTGACCCATAGAATTATACGAATGTGTGCGTAGGCGCACTGCCGTCACAATTCAACAAAGGCCACTGACTAGAGCAATAAGTCAGCAACATATAGACAACTAGTCACTCACTTAAACGGTGTACAACTGTCTCGCCCTGCTAGACATTTGAGGTATCCATGGAAAAATGGTGGTGGTGCGTCTGCTACTCACTCTTTATCCCGCTCCCTACCACCCACGGCTATAATACGTAGACCGTCTGTGAGTGTCTGCTCGTCTCAGTAAAACTGAGGATGCAACGAGTCGCGGCTAACAGGCAGGCAGACAACAACTACCCAATCCATTGCTTTCACCGGATTAACGGTTACACCTACTACTAACGATGCGTTCTAAAAGAATGGTAAAGGAGACAGCACTATCCCAGTCGCGTACCCTTTTCGGGTCTCTGTTCGTGTCTGTGAGAAAGCGTGTTTCGTGTCATGCCGCAAAATTGGCGCGGGGCAACCGCTAAAGCCATGTTGGCTCTATCGCAATCTCGTTTCGGTTGGCCTGTCTACGGATTCGCGCCTCTGACACATTTCGTGTAAGAATCATCTCCGTCTCTCCCTTTCCCACTCGTTTTATCGGCTATCCGACACAGTCACTAGATGGTGGTCGGTATCCTGCAAACAAAACTGTCTGTCGTCATCCGGCAACGAAAATAAGAACTCATCAAAATGGCGACCATGCAAATCGCTGGCCCGGCGGGACATTGTGAGGAAGATATGACCAATCCTAAGGTTTCGACGCCCCTGTCTATACCAGGGCACTCGGGTGCGCCCCGTACACTATCTGCATACCCCACCGTAACTGGAGCATCCGTCATGGGAATTTGCTACGATGGGGGTGTTGTGGTCGCCGCCGATATTGGTGCCTACTTCGGAAAGACGCTTCGCTTCGAAAACTGTCCGCGGATAAGAAAAGTGAATCAGTTTACTCTTATGGCAGTTAGTGGTGACTATGCCGACTTTCAGTATCTCGAGAAACTGACTGAGGCCAAGGTGATTGATGAAGATCGTTACCATGATGGCTTTCAGCTCAAGCCGAAGTCACTGCATTCGTGGCTGTCCCGAGTTTTATACAATCGACGCAACAAATTCGACCCTCTGTGGACAAACATCATTGTTGCCGGTATGCAGGATGGCAAGCCGTATCTCGGCTACGTCGATAAACTCGGATCAGCGTTTGAGACTCATGTGTACGCCACCGGTTTTGGAACCTATCTAGGTCTCGGTCATTTAGCTGAAGCATACGAGAAAAAAAAGGGCAAGCTCAGCAAACAAGAAGCTATCGAAGTTGTTAAAGGTGTTTTGAGAGTCCTCTATTACCGTGACACAATGTCACACCCCAAATTTCAGATTGCTGTCTGCTCCGCCGAAGGAATCTCGATCGAAGGACCTTTTATGATCGACAGCGATTGGTTATGTGCCACACTATCGGGAACGTATTAATTACTGAATAAATGCAGCTGATGAAATAGCTGACGATCGAACGAACGATGAACGCTGGACGATATTCGAATTAGTGGCACGAATAAGTGAAAGATATACGAAGCAATATGTATGTGAGCTTTTGCGGAAAAACAGTTCACCTTTGATGAGAACATAACACTAATAATAAATGTTTTGGTGCTATTTATAGCCAAAAGAAACTGACTAAACAAATCAGATATTGTCATTATCTTACCATTCTCATACAGGATTGGCTGAATTTGCCTGTAGTAAGACTTACGATGCGTATTATTGAAGTGCATGTTACCCTCATAATGTGTGTGGTAACGATATTTGATAGATGTCTGTTGATGACATCTCATCATAGTGCTTTACTTGGAGCGCAAAAAAAATGTTTGGAAGGAACGTATTATGATACTTTATCGAAGGGTTCATTCGGTTACATAGGGACTTCATCTGATCTAGGATTTGATCGTGTTACCACATGTCTCTTGTTTTTTACCACTCCCAAAACAATTGTTCAGCATGGAAGTAAATAAATCAATTCACACGTGTACGGCGATAAAATAATGACGCTGTCAACTGGATTTCACATATATGATCTAATATTGTACAATAGCAAACAACAGTTCGTTTTATCATTGCTACCAACTGAATATCCACAATTAGAAAACTACTACTTTTTATTTACGCGGACAAATAAAAATTCGTTTATATAATTTAAATAATTTATAGGTCGTTCTAGTTTATCAGTAACTTATAACGATATTTCTGACTTCTACATTTACACGTACTGTGCAAAATCTTTTAATTTTCAATATAGATTTTACGCTAAATAATATGAATAGAGGCTTGAAAAATCTGTAAGCTTCATCGTATCTGCTCATTAAGAATTTTACGTTGCCACAGGTCTTAGGGTTTTTACGACTGTTATGCGTAGGGAATATGATATCAGTCCTTTCTGGGACACATAAACAGTAAACTGCTATGACCGTCATGTACGCGAATTTTTTTCCTTAAAAAACGTAAATTATAAAAAGAATTAGTGGAAATAGACATAGTGGTAAACTCTGGTAATTTTTAAAAAAGTTTCGGTTAATAGATACACATCAAGTTCAGTAATCGTCATGTGAGCCATATAATATTTCGCCTTGTACAAAGCTTGTGTTTCTTCCTAATATTACTTGATATGTTGTCGGATGAGAGTTTGGCTTATAAGCAAATCGGGAATTGCTCTTCGCTAAAGCGACCAGCGCGGCTGGTCGCTTTGACTGGATGGAATCAAAAGCACAGCTATAATTAGTTCAAATACCTAAGGAACCATATTTTACTCACACTTAAGTAAAAACACATTTTTTGTAATCTAAAACAAGCTTTGTTAATTCACAGAGTTTACGTAATATATGTGGTATTTTTGAAAAAAAAATTAGGTTATTATTTTCTACTCCAATTACGTTTTTTTAAAGGGTTAAATGGGTTGTACTACTCAATGAGTGATAGCATTAACGGGCCACACTAAAGTGACAGTTTGTAGTCTGGCAAATCTTGAATGTGTTCCTATAAATTGTCTTATTGTATACAGTGAAACTCACGTTCTCGCTCTACCTATTTTATTTGAGCTTCATTCAGGACGTTTACAGCATGAAGACTTTAAAATGATTTGTCAAGTACTTCCAGTTAGTTTTTTCAATGCTTTTTAAAAAGTGAATTATGTAATAGAAGTATCAGAAATAAATTATTTCGATAAAACTATAGATGCTTAATTACGCGGAGCCCGCCACTATACATATATATATATATATATATATATATATATATATATAGAGAGAGAGAGAGAGAGAGAGAGAGAGAGAGAGAGTAGCGTGTTCAAATTGATTTTTCAACAAAATTTTTCCATGTGCTAGAAGTGTGATTTCTGATGATTATGCATAATTAATACAACCATCATCTACAACTATAATGTCTTCATTTCAGGACCTGCACCACCCACTAGTCACTGTCAAAACATTCCTTACCTTAAATTACCTTTTTGTAATAACCGCACGTCAAATGATATTGGTAGATTAAAACCCTAATATTAGTGTTGTTCAAATACGCTACATACGAAAAATATCAGCTGAATGAAATAATGGGGTGACTGCGAATCAAAACGTCTAAAAATGCAATGGCTCAAAACGGCAAAAAAGTCATTCAAAAAAATGTAAAAAGGTCTAAAATATAGACTAACCGTTGGAGCTTGTCTGAATGAATTAATTGGCTACTGATATTCGCCTCCCTAAAATGGCCGCTAATTTCTGCATCGAAAACCCTGGGGTGTATCAGGATTAGTTTTTAGGCAATTTTGATGAATTTTCGAGCCTGTTTTTTGGTACGGCTTGTACCAATAATCTAATGTGTATCTATATATACATATACATCCAGGAGTCGCTGTGTATGAGGTAACCTGTTTTTTCAATAGCTTAGTCTACGTACAAACACTTAAATCATCCAGCAAATGTCACCTATTTTACAAATCGTGAATTTATATAACATAGGTGACCTCATAAAAACTCACTCCTAGATGACGTTATGTTTTGCGCCTAGAGAATGTTTATAGTTGCGTATTTTTCTACATAGAATAGGTAAATTTTTTATGTAAAATTTCCAATACGTAATGTAGGTTCTTCAAAATGATCATATTGGAATGATAAACTCCAGTGACCATGTGCACAACAAAATGTTTCGTCAAAGATAATTTGTACTTTTAATATTCACTCGATGAAAAAGGTTATCTACTGTCAACGTCACATTTTGACCCGTTTGGCTTCCGAATCGCCGAAGATGCTCAATGTGAATATGAGTCTTCACGGCCAAATACACATTTCCATATAATAGTACTACAAAAACTAACTTAAACTATTTATTAGAATATGGTGTTCACGCAACATTTTATTTTACTTTATCATTTTACCCTTGGTACCGAAGTGTGAGTCGATATACTTCATATCAAAACTTTGATTTCTGTGAAAAGTCGAATAGACCTTCAGCTCCGATCATTGATTATACAGTAGCTGCTGGTGGCGTTTTTCACTCATATCTGTTTCCATAATACTTCTACAAACAAATGGGTCCTTTAACAACGTGACGATCCTGTCTTGTGCTTGCCAAATCCGACATCAAATGGTATCTGAAGGAAGAGCAAGGAGTTCATATGGTAGTGGAACACTCGTTGTGCGTTATTGATAATAACAAGAACAATAACAAACATGCAAAGCATAGGATAACATTGCAGTTAATCGCTCTGCCAGCGCAAGACATAACTAATACTAGCAATGGCCTAACGTAATAGTCGAAGTAATCACAACGATGATGACGATATCATCGGACACGACAACAACGTCAACATGGGAATCCCTTATCAGGCTAGGCCTCTCTTGCTGGGTTATGCTAAAGACCGAAAAAAAATATCAAAAATTCTAGACTCACAGTGATACGTGGCATTGTTTATTAACCACTACCTTTCTAGTTATATAGAGAGAGAGATTCACAGTACTATTAGGAATTCGGAGCTCCCAAATAACAATCGACTGTAGTGTATCGTAAGGTAGTAACAATCGGCAGACAGTCAATTTTGATCCGCTACATTCAGTTTAGGATCGTTCCTGTCTGAGATAAACTAAATCGTCATAGAGAATTAGTTTACTTAGCGTGTAGAAGCTCACTAGACCAAGATAACAAGCCTCAACCAGCGAAGATTTAATGAAACTATAACATTTGAGACACATTGGCAGTCTCAGTTGGCGTAACTAAAAAAACAACGGTAACGCAAGCACTGGTTTAGAACAGGTGATGGTAACGATAACAATAACATATCCGTATTTTGTGGAGATTCAGAGAAGAGAGGTGCTGGGATGAAGCAACTCAATACATAGAAACTACGAAACGTATTTTTCGTGCTACAGTTGTGCATACCGCGCTTGGGTTGTTGTTCAACGAGGTATGACTAAACTGTGAGGTATTTTCGAGACCGACAATTCAACTTCCAGCTAATGGATCAATCAGGACATCACGAAGGAAGGAAGTTGTCTTGTCATAGGTAGCTACAGACATTATTCACAGCAACAAACGACGTTGTTGATAACGTCGCGTAATTTAATGAGCATAAAATGTCACCAAATCAAAAGAGCAGATAACGTATTAAACGTTGCTTTCTCCTTTGTTAAGCTTTATCTGTAGCTCATTCACTGCCCTTGTTGTATGCTTTTCCTTAAGGTAACATAAACAAAATCGACACTTTAGAGGAAAGCTTTCTATCTATAGAAAAAATATGTTTGATTTGAAAAATATAATTGAACGAAAATCTGGCAAGACACTCAGATGGTAAGAAGCAATTTTGATTAGTGGCAGACCAAAACTCTGACCTGTTGAAGTCTAGTATCTTTGGCGACATTCCAACTGTCCTTATAGGTCTTCAACGCTTTTCTATTTAATTATTATTATTATTAAATTTCGGTAGAGATATTTATAGTTTGCATGCTAATCTTCTGTAATTGAAATTTACAGCGGGAGTTACCGAAAGAGTGTCGAACCGTTGAGAAGAATGTCTCTCATTGTAGGCATCAATGCCGTTGAAGACATCATATCGGTTATTGCCTACACTTCAAATACCTAAACATTAACTACTTACAAATAATTGAACAAAATTTACGCGCATACATTATCTGGTGACACAGCAATTGTGCGTGATAGACACTGTATGTGCGTTAAAGATATTCATCTATTTAACTATTCATTAAAATTACTTGATACGTTGGATAGTTGGCTACAGAATGGCTAGCCTGCAAAAAGCAAAATATTCTAGCTACACTGTAACCACATATTTCAAGGACATAATGTTTTTAACACTCGCTTTAAATGCTAAATTTCAAAACAAAAGTAATTTATATTGGCATTGGGGATCAGTTCTTGTATGCACTGAATGAGCAAAGCTAGTAAATAATAAGCCGTCAGTAGGTTTTTACTTTTTGACAGGGCTCGCGCAAGGAATTCTGTCATTTGGTAGCAGAGTTCCTCGCGAATATTGCCACCAGAAAACGTTCAATTTGTAATTTAGACAGGATTAAAATTTTGAAGAACGAGTTGTGAGGTTGAGCTGGATTAGAATAGAATTTACATAAACTGATGAGCCTGCTATCCTCTCTTTCCATTGTCGGCCAATTGGAAATTGAAAAGTTTTGACTGTAAGTGTAATAAATAAAAACGTCAAGATTTACTGACTTTTATCGCGGAAGCCTACTTTAACCTGCCAATGTAGGCTATTACCATCTTTTATTAAAACTTATACAGTATGATGCATGGTGGTCCAATATGCTTGAAAGGGATACGCCACATTTGTGTCTCTCAGTTGGCTTTGGCGTCGAAGAGTGGGAACAGATACACCCTTTCGGGTACCTACTACAATGATTTATTAGATCAATGGAGAATTATCTTATAGTTCACGTGCCATACTACAAGACAGTACTGAAATGCTGTACAATATAATTTGTCTACTTCGGTGGGACACCTTGTTTACGCGTTTCGATTGGGTCTGTGGATTGATCGTGGCTTGACGTCCCAGTGTACGAAGGTGTGTCCTCTAGCTGCGATGCTATGTACAATGTTGACACCTTTTACGCTATGTGTTTACAAACAAAAGGTTTATAGATAAACAAGATGATTTCGATCTCAGTTCTCTCACCCGTGTGGGTCCCTCTTCTCATTACCATTCCTAGACAGAAGCTAACCTTAGAAGATTTACGTTTATAACGTTACTTAAAAAATACCATAAGTAAAAACAGTATCCAGAAATTTTGTCATTATTCAAAAATTTATTTAATGACTAAAAGACTCTGAAAGGACTCAAAATCTTATTTTATATTTTTAGCTACAACCAGATTTAGAGGCCTGCAGTTTTTAGTTTAAGTATTATCGAAACGTTTTCATCATTAAGACCGAACTTGAAATCGAAAGCAACATCTAATCATTACTTATTATGAATGTAATGAATGCTGACTGTTATCTAATAAGTAATTAGATATCGTCCTATATGGTGAGCGATTCAAAGAGCCGGTTACGAACGTCCTGACATTATTTCCTCTAAATTGGATTGTATTATATTTTTAATTTAAGTCATAGGTATTTTATATGTTAAATGTAAATTTAAGTGCTGCCGTGTTTCGACTGTATTTTTTTAACAATTTTAACAAGTGTTTATTTTTCTTCCGCTACCCATCCCTCGTTTGTCCCTCAAATGGATATTTTCGGCCATTATTTATATAAGGTGTACGTACTGTCTCATTGCTCGCTACAGTTACCAGTGCAGCTGCTAGATTCTCTTGCGTTTGGTTACGAGATGACAAGCTTTTGCTGCTGCTAATTGTGATAAGTCTCATCGTTGAGACGATTGTAAGGCTGATGGAGGCTATAACGATGGTTAGGCGATACTGGGTTACCCGAACGGACCTGCTTCATTCTTATTGTTTACTCGCCCCCTGCCTCATCCTCTCGGTCGTCACTGCTGTTGCGCTAGCGTAGTTGTTTATGCTCGTGTATAACTTTTCTCCGCTGATACTTGTTAGAAACGTTCGCGTGGGCTGTGGGTGAACAAAACTGCAAAGAAACAAAGTGGCCTGACCTGGCCTCACGCTGCTAACGGCTGTTCCGTGCCGATGAGTAAACCTGTGATAAGTCACGATGTCAACCAGTAAAAGCGTGACCACTACGCCACAGTCGCTCACAACCAATAGTAAAAGCCCACAACAAGGCGATGCAGCTCATGATGATGAACTAATTCAGGGAGTTGGCTCCATGAGATACGCAACCAAAGTTGACCATTCTCTAGTGTTAGTCAACTAGCGAAATAGCTTACCTCACACCCAAAAGGTGGTGTGTCGCTAACGAAAAAGACCGCGGGGACGTTATTGCCTCTTACAGTAGCACACTATTACCTCACGATCGCAGTTCATTTGAGTGCCGCGGAGGCAACGTCGGTCATTACCCCCCCCACCCTCCCCCTCAATGTGTGTGATCAGTTTTATAGCAACGGAGGCTATGGCAACCCCAACGACAACATAGTGGTGATGTCACATGATTCTGTGATCGGTCATACGACTGCTTGATTGCCTGAGCCTCGTACCGTTTCCGGTCGAGGCATCATTGTCTTCCGGCAGCGCGCACTATTCGAAATAGTCGACTGACTAAAAGTAGAGGAGGGAGGGAAAGGCTAGCTCCATAGTTTGAAACATGGGATCAGAGCATTGCTTCTTCGGAGAATGAACCAGTCAGCCGCTATCTGAATGCATCAATAACAAACCTAGATAGACACCACAGATGGACGTTATGTTACGCCCCCTGCCGGAACGAGCCAGTACAACACGCTAGCCTTTCTCCCTTCATTTGCCTTTTTTCTACGAAGCCTCAATGACTCGTGAACGTTCTATGACCTGACTGGACAACAGAGCCAGTGGTCACATTATGAGAGACACGGTATAACTAATGTATTAATTTGCTTAATATATAATCTCAGGATGTCCTTCGACCTCGAAGTATTTAAATGCTTTAAAAAATAAAAGTTTCGCAATAAAAGCGTTTCGCAAAAAAAATCAGGATTATCTTATGTTTCAATCATTGTTACAGTTAAGATTTTAACTTCGCAAAAGGTGGTTAACTTCAAATGTTTTTCGACACTGCAACCACTGTGACAAAAATAGCTAAGTCAGTGAATCTTAATCTCTCAAGAGATATAACTTAATAATTCAGGTGTTGTCATTCCCACAGGTTTCGTGACCTTTGAAGATTATATATATATATATATATATATGGCGGAACTACAAATACCATCTACAAAGGCCAGAAAACCTGTGGGAATGCAACACCTCGATTATTGGGTTATATCGCCTGAGAAACTAAGATTCATTGGCACCGTTATTTTTGTCACAATGGCTGCAGTGTCAAGAAATATTTGACGTTAACCACCTTTTGCGAATCAATAAGTTAAAATCCTAACTATGACAATTGAAACATAAGAATAATAATAAACGTAATTCTGATTTTTATTTGTAAAATGCTCTTATTGCGAAACTTTTATGTTTCGAAACATTTAAATTCGTGGAGATCGAAGACCGTCCTAAGATTTTCTCTTATTTTTGTAGGAAAGAGAACAGACAAGACTATTACAACTGCTTTAAAACGTAGCTATAAAGAGGTTGGCTGAATTGGATTAAATTGTAACATCGGGCATAGACAGCATTTGTTGGTAAGTATAAGTTATGCTCAATGAATGCTGGCCTACAAGAAGAATATGTTGCTCATGGCCGAAAATATGTGTGATAAGCTATGCTTGATTGCGCCATATGACATAGTTGAACGTAATTCCTGGTATAGGTCTTCCACTAGGAATCAAAGCATCTAGGATAAGAATTCTTAAGGATTTTCTCTTTAGGATGGGAGTTCTTATAGTTAAGCCTTATTTAAATTTAAGGATTATATCAAATTATGCGAACATATAGCAAACGCCCAAATAAATGTAAGACAAAACATCAAAAGGACGATTATGAAATTGTCGTTAAGCTGGGTTTAAGAATTTATAAAGCGCGGCAAAGAGATCCCGCATTATGAGTGAATTTTTTTTGTAGTCATATTCAGCAGGCAACTTTTACTATTAATCTAATATTGACACACATCTTACTATTAACCCTAAGCTTCATCTGAACCTCAATTTTGCGATTATTTTGTCTAAAGACATAGACTTTTCGCATAATTGAGGCGAGTCTTTCCCACTGGGCAAACGAACACTGGCGCGACGCCAAAAATGGCGCTTGTTGGCCGAATTCGATCGATTTAATCTGTATATGTTTTATAAAAATATGTATATGTGAAACACAGTCATACTGTAGTTAAACTGACACCGAAGCAGCATTTTAATAAGCAACTCCTGCTAAAATTAACAAGGATCTCTTATGAGCATTTGTTCTGCATAGATCTAGAGCGGATTTTAGGAATTTATGCTTAGTTATCTTTGTTAGTTATAGTAGAATATAATATAATGTAATTTAGGCATTACACGTGCCATCGCATGGAACTAAAATGCTAGAGACACATTACCTGCAACATTGAAGGTACGAGAATTTGGACAACCCAATTAACGCCTGTCTAACTTTCATTGTTTCGCTTTATGGTTCTTTCGTTAGTTCTAATAATAAACATTTTCTAAATAGCAGTATCTGGTTTATCTAATAGTGATAGGAACTGTGCCGTAACAAAAGGAAGATGGCGTACTTGTGGTTTAATAAAGCTTGGCTGCGTATTCGTACTTTTGATAAAGTAAGGTTGTCAATGTGAATGGATGTTTAAGGAAAACATGCGCTGTTTGTGTAAAAGAATGAAGCGGCCAAGTCGACTCAACCCGGTTGCCTGCAACCAATGGCAGACCCTGTTGAGATATTGTCATACGCATCCGGTTCTCATTTACAAACGCGGATCGACATTAAAAACTAATCAAAATCAAACACGGTGACACATTATAAGTCTACGAAAGATATCTGCCTATGTACTAAAACAGGCATTTTTCGGTAGAATAAGCATCTGTTTTGTAAGTCTTTTTTGTTGTTGGTCTAAATATGTAAACATGACTAGCCTTTCTCTTACGAATAAGAACTACCTAATTTTTTTTCGATATCTATTAATAAGGATTGTACAATTTTATCTACATATTATCGGATTAGTTTGGTGTTTTTGATATAAGCTAAAGTTCAAATAGTAGCCCAGAAATTATTATTATTATGATCATTATCATTCTACGAAAAGCATAACGTACCGCTCTAGAACCCTCACGTAAATTCTCTCTTATCGTCGTCAATTTAAGAACGATACCCAATAATATGTTTTTACATCTAATTTATGTTCTTCTTGCTCTCTTCGTTTGAATTTCAGAGTCGGCAATACGGGGTTCTCGGCCAACATGGTCATCGTAACGCAGGTAATTTTCCGCTTTTTAGTGCAAACCCTTTTATGATGTTAAGTTATGGAAAATAGTCGAAGATTACTTTTCAAGAATTCTAATCTACTGTAGATATATACGCGAACGCTTAAAGGAAAACCGATCCTTACATAATGTTGCCGAACTTCTACATTTCACGCAAAAGATTGCGCCGCAACCTACCAAGACTAAGTAATTTTTCATGTTCAGACAAACGCGACTCAATACAGTCGCCTCTTTTCGAATTCTTTGCGTCAATACTTCTAAGACAAGTAGTTAATTTTATAAGTTACGAAAACTCTTTAAACATATTCGTAATATCGTTCAGAGTAATTTCCTTAGTTAGACAATTCGGACGATTATATTGCCTTTAATATTGACGTTGGTGACGATCGATCGTTGAGTAGCGGCCTTTAGTTGGTTATTCTTTATCGACCGCTTGATTTTAAATTGTTATTGTTATTATCAGTATTTGGAACATCATAACCTGTTTCGGCAGTACTTTATTACCTTAAATTACAAAAGAATGCAATCTAACTTACTTGCCATCTAGTTGTGCTGTTTTTGCTTTAGCGCGTATATGTAGAGCATTTTGAAATTAATAGGTATTATACCATACTTTATGAAAAATAGAATACATTTTTAATAAATAAAGCCTCATTAACTTTATGTAAATCAACTAAAATCAACACCTCATTTTGTATTCTTATTAAATAATGATTCTTCATTAATTTTAGCTACTATGCACTAAACATTTTTGTTGATGTAAGTAGATTAATGTATAGTGAAATCAACTATGGAACCATAACTCATGTGCTGTAATAATATTTTAACAATGGGATTCATATAAATATGTTTTAGGGAGATTAATATTTAACTATCCTAATCAAAGTTTGAATTTCAGGGCGACTTCATCTGGATCGAACCGTCGACGAAGCGCGAGTTCGATGTCGCCATCGGTGCACAGGTCGTCTCCGCAGAAGGTCGTCGGATACAGGTACGATATTTGAAATGTCTAGTCCATACGCCTATTGAAATGCACTTGTTATTAATTAACAGTGATGGTGAACATGTGACTGCCAATTGCATCTATGTATGACTGGCTGCGCTAAATATATAATTTACACAAAAAAATCAGAAATCGCTAACAGTGTTTTTGATGTACGGCAAAACGTCTGTTATATTAAATAATAACAGCGCGTGCAACAAACATAGTGACTTAACATGGAATCAACTGAAAATGACAACGCTTTATAAATGTTGCGGTAATGAGTAATATTAAGCAGCATATTACATGCAAATCCGGCGGACTTTGATATTGAATAATTTTTTAACTACGCGTTGCTAGAAGGCAAAATTCGTCCGTTATATTGGCTGCCCATCGTTTAGTAGTCTTTAACACCTTCCTGCTTAAAAAATGCTATCTTGGATCAAGTGGTGACCTCCTCATACATGCTGGTCTGCATGCAGGGAACCCGATTTGGTTAGCAGCAATTCTATGTTTTAATGAACGCGACATTCAGTTGCCTGGGCAGTTTCTGTAGTAGACAAGCAACACTTCACGTAAATATCCGCCCAGTTACACATGCCTGCCTGTCAAAAACACATGATCGAGTGAATCCTAGAGGGTTGACGGAAATACGTCTACTGGTCAAACCACATCGCACCTCATAAGACATACAAGATATTGCAAAAGCAATGACTTTGTCATCCATATAGCTTCGTCAATTATTACGAACATAGTATGTGTTAAGCTGTTACAAACGAGTCCGCCGGACTTTGAACTATGTGACGTTAGGTAAAATTTCGTTGGTAAATAGTCACGTTTTCTAGAACCTTGGGGGTGAAAATATGTCGAGTTCACCTTAGGGAAAATGGATTCGAAAGAAAAAACAGTTGCATTCTCGGAAACACTTAGGGGTTAAGGCTCAAATTATCGAAGATTAGTGAAGAAATTAGCCAAGAAGACCTTAAATGAAAGCACAGTACGCGAATCGTGGAAACATTTCAAAAACATGCATTTCAGTGTTGAAGACCAGCCAGGAGATAATGCAAATGCTAGAAAAACTGCATTTTCAGGCAGTGATCTCAACAATAATTAGGTGTTTTTGACAAATTGCTTAGCTTTTTTTTGCTTTGAGGTTCTCACAAAATATATAATGTTTTTACAAAAGTTACTTGTTTGGTTTTTCAAGTGCCCTGACATTAGCATAACATTTTAAAAGCTAAAATCAAATTAGCTTTAGATAGCAGAGTAGCTGCGAAGGGTAACGGGTGAATAGTAGAATAGTAATGACTCGGCAATGGGAGTACTGCCTAACTGACACAGGAGAATGGTTTCAAGGTCACACCGTGACTAAAGAAAGACATCCATATCTGAATCAGGGTAACTGAGTAATCGAAATCAGTTACCGAACAGAGTTACCAATGTCATGAGATTATCTCTACTGATTTTGCAGCTGATATGACGATAAAAATGACATGACATAGAACGTTTATGGAGAAGTAACTAAAATAATATAATGGGATGACAGAACGTGATCTAGACCATATGCGAAAAAGGGGCAAATCAGTGCGAAAACTAAGAAGTTCATTGGGTAATGTACATACGGGATGCTACTCGTCAGTGGATAGGTTAAGCAGTAACAACAACTCGGTGTCGATAATGATGAGACCATTGAAAATAATTTTGGTGAACAGGTTCGGGACGATGACGGACGCGATACCTGGCTGGCACCTGAACGCCGCATTAAAGCTATGCATCCAACATCGGTTCAGGGAGTGGAAGACATGATCTCCTTGGGCGACCTGCATGAAGCTGGAATTCTTCGAAACCTACTCATTCGATACAACCACAATCTAATATATGTAAGCGGAAACATGTTACGTAAATCATTTTGTCGTTATGGATAGCTTGTATGTAGTAGGTTAGTTTTAGCTTAGTTAACTCTGTTCGAGACCTTTCCTTCATAGCAACGATAATGCGAGTGTACGACCTTATATCACAGTCGATTGCTGATTCAAACATGCTGAACTTTAGTTGACTTGAGTGAATCAGATCTGCAAAAATATTTTCCAGAACTATAGTTGCTTAGGATACTAGTATGTATAAGATTTGTATTCACATCCATAATGTATTTCAGACGTACACTGGATCAATTCTGGTGGCCGTTAACCCGTATCGGATCCTCCCAATCTATACGGCGGAGCAAATTAAGATGTACCGGGAACGTAAGATTGGTGAACTTCCTCCACACATATTCGCAATCGGGGATAATGCTTATGGCAACATGAAGCGCTTTCATGTTAATCAGTGCATCATCATCTCGGGTGAGTCTGGCGCTGGTAAAACGGAAAGTACGAAACTGATCCTGCAGTATCTTGCTGCAATTTCTGGCCAGCACAGTTGGATCGAGCAACAGATCCTCGAAGCTAACCCCATCCTGGAGGCATTTGGGAACGCCAAAACTATACGCAACGATAATTCTAGTCGCTTCGGAAAGTATATTGATATCCACTTTAACATGGGCGGAGTCATAGAGGGCGCTCGCATTGAGCAATACCTGCTTGAAAAGTCGCGAATCGTTTCACAGGCGTCTGACGAGAGGAATTATCACATATTTTACTGTATGCTTGCTGGACTCAGCAGAGAGGAGAAAGAAAAGCTGGACCTTAATAACTGTTCGAAATATGCGTATCTTACCGGTGGGGGTTCGGTGACGTGTGAAGGACGAAATGATGCCCAAGAGTTTAGCGACATTCGATCAGCAATGAAGGTACTAATGTTTTCTGACGAGGAGATCTGGGAGATTATGAGAATTCTAGCAGCTGTCTTACACCTTGGCAATATCCAATTCAAGCCTACGTTCGTCGATAACCTCGATGCTGTAGAGATTGTCTGCAGTCCATCGGTGCAGAGCGCTGCTAGCCTTCTACGGGTTGAAGTAGCTCAACTCGTACAGGCGTTGACAACGAGGACGATTTTCGCTCATGGTGACACAGTGGTATCAAACATGGGTGTAGATCAAAGCCGAGACGTACGCGACGCCTTTGTTAAAGGCATCTATGGTCGGATGTTTGTTCAGATCGTCAACAAGATCAATGCAGCAATATATAAGCCGAAACAATCAACACAACATTATCGGACATCGATTGGTGTACTTGACATTTTCGGGTTTGAGAATTTTAATGTAAACTCATTCGAGCAGTTCTGCATAAATTACGCAAACGAGAATCTTCAGCAATTTTTTGTACAGCACATATTCAAGCTAGAGCAAGAAGAGTATAATCTCGAAGCTATCAATTGGCAACACATCGAGTTTGTCGATAATCAAGAGGCCCTCGACATGATCGCCGCTAAACCTATGAACATTATGGCGCTGATTGATGAGGAGTCGAAATTTCCTAAAGGTGCGTATATAATGATTAAAAAAAAAGTGTAATACCTTATAACTGCAAATACAGACCGCGTCAATTTGCATGTGCCCAATCAGATTCGAACCGAATATCGTCTGCCTGATAATCTTTCTTAATATAGTCATTAGGTACATCATTAGAATACATGTTTAGTGTTCTTCAAGTCCGTTTGGTCAGTGTTTCAAATAGAAAGCTGCCTTTATTTAAATAGTTTTAGCGATTTCTTTCGGGCACCAATTATATTCGAATACAGTACTGGTTAAGTGATATAGACAAACCCGGTCAATCTAGGTTTTACAGTAAAGTAAGCGCGGGCGTGTGAAAATGTTTTCGTGCTTTTTTTGTGCATAGGAACCGATATGACCCTACTAAATAAGCTCCACAAGCAGCATTCAGCCAATCGAAACTATCTGAAACCAAAGTCGGATATTAGCACTTCGTTTGGGATGTGCCATTTCGCCGGCGTGGTTGTCTACGAGACAAAAGGGTTCCTTGAGAAGAATCGCGATACGTTTAGCGCAGACCTCATTCAGTTGATTCAAATGAGCGAGAATCGTTTCATGCAAAATCTTTTCATTAGCGAAGTCAGCATGGTAAGGAAGCATAATAACAAAAAACCAGCGCTCGCAGACAGGTTTTAAACGCCTAGAATTTTTTAGTTAGAGATGTGCTCTTGACTTTGGATGCCATAAGTATAATGCAAATATAGATATTGAAAAACTTTCAATAACTTTAGATGATGTCGCCAACGA
This sequence comes from Varroa destructor, assembly GCF_002443255.2. Taxonomy (NCBI): domain Eukaryota; kingdom Metazoa; phylum Arthropoda; class Arachnida; order Mesostigmata; family Varroidae; genus Varroa; species Varroa destructor. The sequence continues at coordinate 37,812,689 of NW_019211454.1, forward strand.
CATGTTTGAGCGCGAAATCACTTACGGTAACAGTACGTTGTGATGATTAAAAAATGCTTTGTTATCACAACTTTCGGCAGTAAATGTTAGCCATACCAATACTGAAAAATAAAAAGCTACAAGTAACATTATCTCAGATTTAGACATTATCCTCGTCGGTAAATGACAGAACTAAGTGTTGTACCTACAATAGCATGTACATAAGATGCTCTATGTCGTTCTAGGGAACGGAAACGCGTAAGAAAACACCAACGTTGAGTGCGCAGTTCAAGCGCTCGCTAGACTCTCTAATGAAGGCGCTTAGCCAGTGTCATCCATATTTTATTCGGTGCATCAAGCCGAACGAATTCAAGAAGGCCAAGATGTTTGATCGCGAGCTCTGTTGCAAACAGCTTCGCTACTCAGGAATGATGGAAACCATTCGAATCCGACGGGCCGGTTATCCTATCCGACATACGTTCAGGGAGTTCGTCGAAAGATACCGATTTCTCATTTCGGGGGTTCCCCCGCCGCACAAGTAAGTCAGTTTCCCATCGGCTCTATTAACACAAAACATAAAATACAATCAACTCTATCTTCTGTTTTTATTTCAGTTTTGTAAGATCTTGAATCTGTTTAAAGCGATTACTCATGAGATTCCTATTGAATGCAACGTTAGAAAGTTCAAAATTGAATATGTTACAGTTAGAAAGTGTCATGATAGTCAACTTGCCAAGCGTGATTGCCTGATGCGGTGTTATCGAGTGCTCGTAGCTCACGCTTAGCGTCCGGCTCCCAACCGTCATGCCATCATGGCAATAAGCATTCGCGGGTGAAGTACCGTATGGCTAACAGAAATCACAATATAAACAAACATATGTGCTTCTTTAGAACGCGCTTAGCATATTCTGTACGACGAGATTGATCTCGGAAATATATGGTTAATGGTGAATCAATATTCGCTGCAATCAAGAATCATGATTGCTTTCGTGGGATAGTTTGGGTACACTGATAATAATATAATTGGTTTATTAAATTTATTTTTTCAGAGTGGAATGCAGGCAAGCGGCGTCGAGAATACTTCGATCTGTTTTAGGAAAGGCAGACTTTCAGATTGGGAAGACAAAGGTGTTCTTAAAAGACGCGCAAGATCTTTTCCTTGAACAGGAACGCGACCGGGTACTCACACGCAAGATTCTTGTTCTACAAAAAGCCATTCGTGGATGGTATTATCTTTTATGTTCATATATTCTCCATTGTAACGAGTAGTCAATAGTTTTTTTGCAGAATCTCAGTAGGCTTAGTTTATCTTTCCTCAGCTTCATCGGTCTGGCCAACCACTTCTAATCAACATAGGCCTAACTACCCCTTTCACCCAACTCAAAAACCCGAAGCATCTTCAGACAGCTCAGAGACCTAGATCACACTGCGCACCTATTGGTGGATGTTGAAGAGTCGGTAGTTGATATCTGAGGTAGAGCAGTATCCATGTACATGGCTAGGATGCCGTGGCTCGACTGCATGTTTAATAAACTCAACTGCTTTACCTTATACTTTGCTGAAGTACTTACACCGAGCAATAGGATATCTTACATGGGGTCGCTGAAAAAGGTTCTGTTGGACCTCGAGTCAAGGAAGCGACTCATCCCAAAATCGCCCGCCTTCTGGCCGTTTGCTGAACTGCATCCTTCGAATGCATGGGGGCTGGCACTTTGCTTTTTTAGTATGGAGAAGCTTCTCTGTTGGTAATTTCGAAATAGAAACGAGCGCGGATTCGTTAAAAAAGAACGTTCACTCCAAGTTGCTTGCGTATCCGCTGATTAAGAAACCGCCTGCTGTATTTCAAAAGCAGAAAGGGAACAACATAACACCTGGAAGGGAGTGTTCCAATGAAGTCGCTTACATGGTTCTTATGGCATACACTAAAAGACACTCAAAGCCACTGAGCCTCCTGTACGCGCTGTCTGTTGAGCTCAAGTTGATTTCTATTCGACTTTGCGCGCGAAAATCAAATTTCACAGAACTTGCTCTATGTTTATGTCCTTTTGAGCGTGCTCGTTTAATTAGCTACGATGCTACAAAAGAATGAAATAAAAATAAATTACAGGGTCACGGAAAACTCCCTTTTTTTTTTTCAAACGACGAGCTTGACCTAAGGTGACAATCCGAGTCGACTTATATTTTTATTTCTAGTTAGACTTTACTGATGGAATAAAGAATTTAGTCGAAGTCTTTTTCTATGCGAATGAGTCCGTTATTTACCGCCTTGGCAGATTTCGAGTGCCTCCGGCTCCGGCTAGATTCCGCATAGTATTCACTAAATAGAATTAATAACCAACCTGGCTAAAGTCAAGGCTGTACACATTGAAAGCAGCGATAGGGACGGCAGGTAACCTCATTGTATCATCTCTTCGATATGCTAATAGGTTCCTGTGTATCGGGTTATTAATTTTTTGATAGTCACAGATGTATTTCGCGCATCACAGAGAAGCATAGAAAAGCCCTAACTATGCCTTTAATATAATATAAGCTCCAAAGGAACGCTCTCTCACGATGGCGCTCCATCTATTCGATCTGAAAGTGGTGCCGGATGTGGCTTAGTGAAGATCCTAAACGAAAGGAAAGGCTTGTCGAAATAGATGTAGATTTGTGACAGGTGAAGATCTGACGTAATGGCTCGAAAAAACCGAAGCAGGAAAATCATGTTATCACTTCCTTCGCAGTGTACGATTTCTACCATAATCTATGTACAGATGCTCGCCCTTATGAACCTAATAAAAGGTGTATTTGCAGTAGATGCGGAAGGAGTTGTGATAAATACTGTGCACCAGCCGGCCAGCTGTCTTCTAGTACCCTCGCTAGAAAGCCTGGTTCACAGCCTTGTCTCCCAAATTTTGAACTTATTAGTGTTGAATTTCCTACCAGACAGTTAGTAATTATGAATTTTTTCTAAGATTCTACGAAAGGGTATATAATCTTATACTTAGCTGATATATATATGTATATAAAAAACACTATTTAAATACTGTTGTTTATCAAATCTATCACCAAAGGTAAATGCATCAGTTGATTTTTTCAGTTTCTTTGGGTCCCTTAGTTTTATCTAGTTCTGGGGAGAGTTTGAATGCGGAGTGGTTTTTGTCTTTATCTCTCACACATCCTCTTTATACAGGCAACGTCAGAAAGCTGAGTGGAATGAATCTGTTCATTTATTACGGTAGTTAATCTACTTGCAGAGGGTCAATTCGTAACTGTTTCTGGACAGTGTATGTAATCACCATGTTTGTCGATGCATGCGTATTATAGGTATTGGAGACGACGTTTCGTACGGCAGCGCGCAGCTGCCATTGTGATCCAACACTGGTGGAAAACCAAGCACCAGAGACGGATGTTTCTCAAGCAGATGCGCGGCTTCCAGCGCCTTCAGGCGTTGTGGCGAGGCCGGATTTTGGCTCGGCGCTTCCAGCTACTTCGCGCGAACGTGGTGGCGCTCCAGGCGCGTTGTCGCGGTGTCCTGGTGAGGAGGGAAGCCGCACGACGGCTTCGAGCGGTCGTCATAATTCAAAGCTTCATTCGAATGGTTATCGCTAAAAAACTGTGAGTTATAGCAACACTCCTTAACAATACTGCCTAGATAAATAGAGTTGAATAGGGTAATCGTGAATAACGACTTAATATGCTTGCGTAGTTATTGTTTGTATTTGTTCGTAATTACCTGTAGTATTAGCCCTAAGGAATTACAAAGTAACACAGGATTTGTTCTTTCTATGTTGCGTTTTTTGTGATAAAAATTCATTGAATCATGTGAATATATTGGTTAGCTCATTGATTTCTCTTTAAATTGTCGAGGCTAGATGCATCCAAATTAAAAATTTCCAGACTACCTATTCTCCATGATAAAATGTGGACTTGAAGCAGGCCTAGCACGATCGATTTAACCACAGTATTCATTGCTCGATATATATATATATATATATATATGAGAGAAAGCATTGTGTTTAATACAAGTAATGTTTCTAAATGTTTATGGGCCATTTGGTACTAGCAAGGTACATTTGAGCCTTAATGATTGTCTATTAATTAAGTTCACTGCAGTGAGCAGCTGAGGCGTTTGTGATGTGATATTGGCCCGTCTCATCGTTTTATCGCAGATTTATTGCGCCCCTAATAATTCATGCAATCGGCTTTGTTTAGAACGATGATTTCCCAGCTCGGACCATGATATATGCTATGTTACGCTGCAGAAAGATGACTTGTTTGAGCCAGCCCTATCTGTAAATACTTAAGAAGTGACTGTATTTACATACCGGGATAGAGTTTTAAGTTAGTGGTTCAAGGTGGGTCAAAACAATGTAAAAGGATATCCCAGCAGTATGAAAAGAAAAACGTTTGAATTTCACATCTCTGTATTTGTATATATTTTCACAGATAATCAATTTTCAGAACGTGAGACCACAGCAATCTGGTCAAAGCAAAAATAGAATCAATCTTTTAAACATATTTTTCCTGTAAAATCCGCCTTGACATGCGTGTACAACAAATATTTCTCATATAGCACTCCGTATCGTATACAAATGTGTGCACAATACTTACATATATGCCTATTATACTATCGATGACTTGAGCGACTACGAGCAACGTTTTTTTAGTCATCTAGCGAATCGTAACAAATATTATTTGATGTAAATATATAGATGGGAATTCATTTTTGGGATCCACTGATTGAGCTGTTCCAAAAGTACATTCCGTTATTTTCTAATCATCTGTATTGTACGTAACCTTTTTCTAGACAATGTTAATTCTGTCTCACAACTAGATTCATGCAATTTCGTACTTTTTTGGCTTCCGTGTGTTTGTACTTCCTATATTCCTTTTCTTACACTAAGTCTTACCCTAACACTTAACTCGTTTTGCCCTGCCGACGATCGGTCTTCTTTGGTAAAATTTTAGTCTGTGCGGCTTTGAAATGAGCGGGCGTTCCCCGAATTTTCTTTGATTCCTCCCGCGCGTAAACTAGTACAACAGAAGGGGAGAAACGTTTCCTTATCTCTGCTGTATTCACTGTTGCTTTGGTTGTCTTCGACTCGGAGCATTGACACCACCGAATGATGCTGTTGTAGTAAATATTATCGTGCCAATTTACGGGGTCAAAGGCTGCGTCGAGTCGAGCTTCCCGTCACGGGCGCAGACAAAAGAATGCACATCGCGGCTGGGGGTGTCGTAATTGTACCCGGGCGTATGAGTGTATTTCTGTGTATTTCACTGTGGCGGCATAATTTCACCACGGGAATTTCCGCCGGCCCAATCTAGAACCCTTTTTCAGATGAAGGGCTCAGAGCAGTAAGAGGGACCTGAGAAAGTGCCAGAGCAAATGTCACATTGTGTTCTCACTATTCCTTATGTTGACGGAGAGCAGCGTATGGTAGAAAGGAAAACGAGAACAGAATAGCACTATTACTTCGCATATGTAAGACGACCATGTCAGTGTACATGGTATATGCATACTGCAGAGGGTTCAAATAACCTATTCAATACCGACGAAACAAGGTGGGAATTCAACGTTCTGAACAAATTAAAGCTCACCTTTGATAACTTTAACGCTGAAGCAAACAGAAATACTTCTCGAAACCCGAGTTAAATAACCATTAAATACATGTTCAGTTTATCGCGAGCTTGTCATCGATGTGCAGCTTTCTCACAGTACTATTAATAGTACGATTTTACCGACAGTAGTTAATTTATAGTGAAAAGATGAAGGGATAGCTTTTGTTCATGAACGTCTGTACATTACTAATCCCGCCCAGATTTGCAACAGGGCCCTGGACTATCATAGTTTTGCTCCTCGGGTATCAGCCATCACTGGCGTATCATAGCTGGGCCTCGAATGTGTTATGGCCGCTGGCGTTTCCCGTTGGGTTTATGATTAATGCCAGGGCACACATTCACTTCCATCCTGGCATACTGGCACACTCGCACACCAGCCATGCCGTCAGTTCAGTATGTTACATTCTACATCATATAGTTATTGTCATTATATTGTTATAGGATATAGTGCTACAAGCCTTACTTACGCAAAAAAATTAGCAGGCAACAACAGCAGTACAGCGATAGTTCTTGTCCTCTTTTGAGCCTATAGAACAGCTGGCAGGTGCCAATGAAACAAATACCATTTCTCTGCCTGAAGTGTGCCGCTAAGTTTACATGTATACTGTTATACGATAAAAGTATCGTTAAGTTCTATGTAAGTTTGTTTATTTTAATTAAATCGGATTTGTATTTCTGTGAAAGTGGTCTGCTTAGGAATCTCTGTATTTGTGTTTCGATCAAAGTAGCTGAATAGATTATAAAAATTCTCACGACTGACAGCACGTTTCATCGTAACGAAAGTCGTCTGCGGCCTTGCCTTTTCTATGCATTGAACATACTCAGCTTCTGTTCGATTTCAGCATTGTTATCAATCAAACCTTTACTGAGCAAATAGGTCTAAATAAAGTCTAATTGAGCATAACCAAGACTTATCTGGACATGATCAATACTCAGCTAGCAGAAAGCTTTGTCAAGTTCATGCCACCCATTCAACCAACCAGCAAGACAGCATGACGTTATGAACGCTTACGCTACTTTAGCTGGCGCTATTTTCGTTGTACCGTGGTAAGGGCGGTAACAATGGTGATGTGTACATTGTGGCAGGAATATTCACAGTCATCACCGCGGGAACAGAAATCTCCGCCAGGTTTGCCTGTAGCTGGCCTGCGTGTGAACGGCCGTTTATATCGATGGGCCCACTGTGTTCTTATATCGGAATACCGCAGTAATTGTAAAATAGTGTAGAGTAATATTGGTAAAGTCAAATTCTAATTGCTATTCATAAAACCTGAACTAATCGTTTGCGTACTGAAACTCGGAAAATAGGCCGGAAAAAGTAACTGTTTCTTCAGCCTACTTGGTGTCCTACGTGCGCGTACTGTGTTGCGCTGTGCACAGTGTGTTTCTTATCTAATGTTCTAATAGATCTCGCTAAACATCAAATATGTGAAACCCCATATGATAGTTGTGTTGTGTATACCCATGTTTGCATTATTTCACTTTTAACTGTGTTTATCTTCGTGGCTTTGGGTCTAAAAATAGTCTTCCGTATTTTGTATAGTTAACATTTTATCTAATTCTGGATGTTCGTTTGTTCATATAAGATGATTAATGGGAAACGTTGATACAACTAGGACTTAGGGCACCTTTAAATGTGAAGCACAAGCCCAAGTATCGTAACTGAAGTAAAGCTGTTATCAAACCTACTATGTAAAGTATGGGCATAGGAAGGACGTTTTTGTGTATATGTCAATAATGACTCAAACCAAGCGAACAATTGATGACAGACACAGATTTCGCCCATGCCGCAACACCGCCAAGACATTGTGAAAACAGTTACTCCTAATTTAACAGAAATTACTTTTGCTTTTTGTGGCTATGTGGTTCGGACCGACGCTAATTTAGGTATCAGCGGATGCGTGTCGAGCAGAGCGCCCAGTTAGAAGCAATGCGACTTCGTGACCACGAAGAAATGATGCTTGTTCGACAGTATGGCCCGAAGAAAGCTAAAGAGGTCGCAGAGAAAAAATACAGGTATTCTACAAGTAGGATTGCTGCGATAGGAAAAACCGAATCAAGTGAGCTTATTTGTTGAAGAATCATGTACAGCCTAAAACTTCGTCTGATCGAAGTACAGATTAATGTAGAACTTTTCACTAAAAAATAAATTAAATATTAATAATAGCAATAGCTGTACTAAGGGTAATGATAATAATTGGTAGATTAACTAATTTTTCGAAAATGGGTTATAATCGACTTGTGCGGAGGCTGGCGCAGGAATGAGGGAGTGGTTCCGCAAATAGGAAATACACATTGGTATGGGCTACTGTGTAGTACCAGTCCTGGTGTTATGCCTAATGTGAAATTGAATTAGATAGCAGTCTTTCTAAAAACAGGGGGTGGAAATGCGGCAAACTGGATCGGCAACTCTTTTCGAAACCGTTTTCGTAGCTGTTGTTATGATTCTACTTCAAGCAAATGACCGAGGAACCGTTTCTTACTTACTGGTTCTGGGAGGCGGACATCATACATATTATTATTGTTACCTAGTATTATCTTAATGATTTTTCCAATATTACCCTAAATGAACGCATGATTTCTCTAATATCACCCTCATATCACCCAATAATTACCCTAATACCACCGTAATTACTTTAATATTACCCTAATATCACCCGGTAAATACTCTAATACCACTTAATAATATTACCCCAATATCACTCAGTAATTACCTAGTATTACTTCAACATTATTCTAAATTACCCTGTCTCTCTTAGCCAGTAACTACCCTAATATCATCCCAATAATTACCTTAATATCAGCCGGTATTTACCCTAGTATTACCCAATGATTACATCTAATATTGCTCAATAATTACCCCCAATATCATTCCAATAATTACCCTCATATTGATCTGATCATTATACCGATATTGCGCTAACGTGGTCGGGGCGGGGGACTTATAGTGGTTCGGGCTAGAAAATAGGATAATTACTCTAGCATTACCCTAATGTCACCCCAATAATCACCCTACTATTACTCTAATATTGTAAAATCAACCAGCAATTACCTGAGGAACAGTTTCTTAAGTTCTTTTACTGACTGGTTCTTGGAGGTGGACGTAATACGCGTATCTACGAGATCTCACTGAATTTGATTAGATAGTAATTTTAAAGTAAGCTTTGCTTGGAAGCAAAACTATGTACGTATGTGTAAGACGGCATAATAACGCTGTAATATGAATAGCTTTTCATGCACTCTTGGTATTTTCTATTATATTGGTTTTGAACGACGATACGCTTCATGTAAGTCCATGAAAGTCATAAGGCGCTATAGGTATAATAAATATCAATAGCAAAAGAAACAATCCACATCCAACAAAATTAATTTATAAACAAACATAGCACTTAACTGTACGCAAATATATTTCTGCAAATTCTAAAGGTATTGTGGTTAAGTTGCTATTCGAAATTACTTCAAAATAAATTTTTTAATTATTGTTTTGAAAAAAAGTAAACAGTTATATTTTTATGGAAATCTGACAACGAATTACGAATGTTTGTATTTAGGGAGCGGCTAGCCGCAATCTACAACCGCCAAGTTGAAGAGGATGTAGAGGTTCGAAAGATCCTCGAAATGAAAAAGGCCGCAATTGCAGACGCTGAAAAACGACAGGACGAGCCACTCGATGACTCGAAATTGGTTGATGTTATCTTCGACTTCTTGCCTAGAAGTGACTCCGTTAACGAGCAGGCTGCGCCTACCGCATTTAAAGGTTTACGTCGTTTTTTAATGCTGCATACGTATAAACTTTTTGTGCAGTGGTTAAATAACTTTGAAGAGAAGCCTTGCGGATGTTGGCGCTATTTTCGAAACTGCCGCACGATTGGCTTGCTTAAATATTCAAAGTTTGAGTATATTGGACTCGTACCACAACATATCATTATAAGGCCATTATTGCCGCTTTCCGGAAACTGTAAAATACATAAAGTATAATTAACGCAAATTATAATAGCTACATGCGACACCTTCCCCGCGATATTTTACAGTTATTAAGCATCAATACACCAATATAATAAGTACATTGTTGTTGTTGTATATGTGTATGTTATTGTGTGCCTGCGTTCACTATTATCACAAAACAGAGCAGAATTTTATCCATACCGCAACACAGACACTAGTAAATATTTTATGCCATTAAGTCCGCTTGCGCCGTTCAAACACAGGTTTAAACTCCGTATATAATGTATAACCTTAATTACAGATCTGGAATTACCAAAAGATGCAAGCATGAATCCCGAGCCGGAAGGTTCCATTCCATCCGTGCCTCAAGATCATACAGAGGACTTGTCACAGTATACCTTCCAAAAGTTTGCAGCAACCTATTTTCAAGGTATGTAGTAATTATTATCATTATTAAGGGTATTATGTATTAGACCAAAATATAGCTAAAATATTAGGGGTTACAAACTAGTTGACACTCCTCTTCCAAATCAACCAACTTTGACTATATGTTAATTTTAAAAGGCTTTAATTTAATTTAATGTACCCTTTTGTAGTACTGAATCGCTCATATGTAGTATGTAATCTAACTGATTGCATTTGCAGGCACGCAAAATCATATCTACCAAAAGAAGCCAATTAAGCAGAGTTTATTAGCTTTACCCACACACGGCGACACGATGGCAGCACTCGCTCTATGGATTACGATCTTGCGATTTATGGGAGACCTTCCCGAACCAAAATTTCATAGCATCGATCGAGACAATTCATCGGTCATGTCGAAGGTACCTTGTTTGACGCCTCAACGACAGAACTAGATAAGCTAAAACTACACACGCTGAATAAACTTGTTAATTTTGTATGCTGAGAAGGAACGCAAGCAAGTCTCTAAAATTGTGCTACTAATTTGGCGTTGACCCTAATAGCACCACGTAAGCAGAATAACACAGGTACATTTCCTGTCTGACGCCGACAGGTCACAGCTACACTCGGGCGGAACTTTACCAAGTCTAAAGATTTTCGAGACGCAAAGGACCTGATCGAGAACGGCAATGACATCGGGGCTAAGGAAACAATTAAGGCCAAGAAATCTATCCGAAATAGGCTTGTTTCGCTAACGCTGAAACGGAAGAATAAAATTACCGAAGATATGCGGCGCCACCTACAAGAAGAGGAGTTGGCAGCGGACAGTTATTCACAATGGCTAGAGGCGAGGCCGACATCTAACCTTGAGAAGCTTCACTTCATTATCGGGCACGGCATCCTTCGAGAGGAACTGCGTGATGAGATCTACTGCCAGATATGCAAGCAACTAACGGGAAATCAAGAGAAGAACTCGCATGCACGAGGCTGGGTCTTACTATCGCTATGCGTTGGTTGTTTTGCGCCAAGTGATAAGTTCGTCAAGTATCTACTTAATTTCATTCGTGAGGGCCCACCTGGCTATGCACCTTATTGCGAAGAGCGCCTGCGGCGAACGTTCATGAATGGTACGCGAGGCCAGCCTCCCTCGTGGCTTGAACTGCAAGCGACGAAGTCTAAGAAACCGCTGATGCTGCCCATCACGTTCATGGATGGAAATACCAAAACATTGCTGGCGGATTCTGCGACGACGGCGAGAGAGCTCTGCAATCAATTAGCCGATAAAATCGGTTTACAGGACAGATTCGGCTTTTCTTTATACATCGCCTTATTCGACAAGGTTAGCTCGCTGGGCAGCGGCGGTGAGCATGTGATGGACGCCATCAGTCAGTGCGAGCAGTACACAAAGGAACAAGGCGCACAGGAGAGAAACGCTCCGTGGAGGCTATTCTTTAGGTTGAATAACTTTTCTCTAACTTCGTCTCTAACTGTGTAACTTATTTACCTTCTTGATCTTCTTACCAATTGCAATTTTCGGTCAACTGTGCGATTTGTTGAATCTCATTGTTATAAACATATTCTCATACACTGCGGTTAAATAGTCAAGCATTGCGTATATTTTAATTGTAAATTGACCAGTTCATTGTGTAATATATCAATGAAGAAACATTATAATTGATCGCTGTTACTCTCCAAGCTGTTAGCAGCAGATAATGAAGACGTGAGATGATTTTGTCGGGACTATCTGGCCGTACCAACAAAAAATACACATATGCACAATATTTCTACACTGTACTCCTTCTAAACATTATGATATCCACTTTTTTGAAACGTTTCAAACACGGTTTACAGAAAAGAGATTTTTGCCCCTTGGCACAACCCCATGGAGGATGGTGTTGCGACAAACCTCATCTACCAACAAGTAATTCGTGGTGTGAAATTCGGCGAATATAAATGCGAAAAAGAAGAAGATCTCGCTATGTTGACTGCGCAGCAATTCTATGTAGAAAATTTTAATAGTTAGTATACAAATATTTACTCTTGACCCCTAACACATTAATAAACATTACATTTCTGGGCACTACTGTGCTCGCTTTTATGACGACACGTGGAAAACGATCAAAATAGACCAAGCTAAGTTATTGCAACTAAGATGAGTGCTATTTCGTCTGAAAAGCCACAGTTCATCAATTTGAATCTCCATCCAAATTGATATCTAGGAGATATCCGTGATCAGTTTCTCGGTTTGTGTGAAACGACATCGATTGACGGTGTACATATACAAGTGTCAAGGCAAGTCCATTTAGCATAGAGCTTCAATCTGTATCATCTCTAATGGCAGGTGCAGACCTCGAGATTAGCGCGGAACGTGTCCGAAGTATCATTCCTGGTTGCATACCGGACTCCCATCTTTTGGCCGGCGAACGCGCACTTGATCGTTGGACCCATCTTATCTCGCAGGCTTATCGGAAGAGCTATTACTTGAGGGAACGTGAGTATATATTCTATATACTCTATAATATATATATTCTAAACGTCGCTGTCATTTTATCGCTACTTTCTGCTTTACTATTATAACATACATTGGCGAAATTTTAGAGAGCGAATCTGAAATAGTAATATACTTTAGGTCATAGAGGCATCGCAATTATAGCATAAGGATATCACTGTATTATTTACCTGTAATCTGTAGGTACGGAGGCGCTCCGTGTGAAGGAGGATGTCGTGGATTATGCTAAGTTCAAATGGCCTCTACTTTTCTCACGCTTCTACGAGGCCGTTCGACTCGCTGGTCCCCCACTTGCAAAGAACGACGTCATTGTTGCCATCAATTGGACAGGTGTTTACATTGTTGACGAGATGGAGCAGGTCCTTCTTGAGCTTTCTTTCCCTGAACTCACGCACATCGCTAGCCAAAGGTAAGTGGATGGTTGCGCGGCAGATCGCGAAATATTCCCCTCTACTTGATTTTAATTAATCATATATATATATATATATATATATATATATGCGTCGAGTATGATCAACTGTGACATTATCGAAGCACTCAACGCAAGATCCTACCTACGTTTGCTTTGTGATTTGATGTCGGCCGAGCTAGAAATAGGACACGTTTAAGAAAGCTTCTAGGACGAATGTAAGATAAAGACTATTCTTATCTTTAATCAAAAACTCTTAATCAAAAACTCAGAGATTTATTGAAATGGACGTTCTATTACCAGATTCGTTACGTATTGATTTGGATTTGGTTTTATTATTTTGTTTGTTAACGTCAAGCTTTAAACTAGTTGTAGTTAAATTTAAAAAACCGTATAATTGATAGTGACATACTTCTAAAGCTAACATACGACGCTCTGTATATATATATATATATATATATATATATATTCCCTTTGTTACGTTTCCTCATTGCTATTTTTGTGCGTTATGTGCGTCAAAGAAAGCGTATAAAAGAAGGTTAATTTCACTAAATAAACTGTTATGATGCGCTAATAATAGAATATCCGTGTTAAGCCCCAGTTATTTTTTTCAAAATTTTCTAATAATAAAGTTTTTGCCTTAATCATATATATAATTATTCTTGCTTCTAAGTGGAAATTACTTAGTCGCTATGTTTTGTTATATGCATGTATACCTGGATGTATTGTGATGTTTCAATTACATATGTATTTGTGTGTCGGCTCATGTGCGTCGATTCTAGTTGGTAGCCCTTAGATAGGTGAGTGTATCTGCCGGCATACGCCTGCAATTCAACGAATCGGGAGCTTCCGTCACGATCTTCGCTCTCATTCTGTTGTTACCTTTTTCCTTGTCGATATATAGCGCAATAGTTCAAGAAGCATTAGCGGTAACAGCATAAGCAATAGGTAAGACACGTTTACACAGAAACACAGAAAGTTTAAAGAAATGCGAGAGCCCTGGGATGACTATTGCTGGTTAATAGCAAATAGAGCAACTTCGTCTTGCTGGTTCAGCGCGCGTTGCTGTTCTAGATGGCATACCGCTGATCTGTACACGTTATAAATTCGTCATTGCCCAAATCGATGCAGATACGATGAACTGATTTTAAAAGTTATGCCAGCCGTCCATGATACGATCGTTCGTTCAGCAACGAACCCACTTCCCACTGACTTTTGAACTCCAGCGAGTTCGAGAAGATCTATGTACAGTGTTGCTTTCAATATAAAACTTAGATATATAGGCTAAACACGCAACCATTCATAGTCCGGGTTGCGTTCCCTTTGCTGACGCTGGCAGATGTAAATCGTGCTAAGAATAGCAGAAATAAAGCCGGAGAGCTGGTTACGACGCTGGCGGAAACAACGATTTCGACAATAACTGGAACATCGGTTAAGGACTACACATCGAAAAGTCTTCACGTGTCATTATGATTTAATATAAATTTTTTACCCTTCGGCTGCTCGGTAACATCGACATGAGGCTGACCCACCCATTTGGGGCGCTGGATGTTGAGTCAGCTGGGAAAAACACTTGACCCTGCAGTCACGGTCTCAGTGGAAAGCGTAGTACCGTTTATATATAACCATTGACTGTAGATGAAGTTCTCAATTGATGATCTGCGTCTTGTCGTAACTTGTCTCCAACTTTTATTCTTTGTCGTTTCGTTTGGAGAAGGCGTGCATGCTCGATCGGCTTGTCCGTCCGTTTGCATGTCTCTGTGTATTTCCTGTATCATATTTGACCGTAATCGACTTGTCACTTCGGTCGACAGCCGCCATTTACTATGTTATCCACATTCGGCTCAGATGTGGAGCAAGAAGTAAGCAAACATTCTGCTTTTTTGCTGTTGTGTACGGTTCTGATATATTTGGTAGCCTGCATGACTTATACCAGATTTGTAAGATAGAGGCTCTGTCAACTGTCAACAGGTAAATAGATATTACTTGAAACTACTGTGTTTGCGACGACACGCCTAGGTTGTCTTTAGTCGGAGGCTTGCTTGATCAGAACGCCACCAATATCAGTACCTACCTTTTTTCTCTACACATCTCTAATAGTCGCTTAATATGGATCACATAGCCTGACCTAAATCAAAGCTTTTCAATCGTTTTAATTGACATCTTTCATATATACATAAGCACTTTGATAAAACTATTTTGCCATCGATAGAAAACTGCAGTCGTTCTGAATTAGTATTTTGGCAGCGTTAATTTATAATATTTGTTATTTAGGATGAATTTGTTTGCTTTTTATATGATGTTATATATACAGCCCTTCGGGTCTACTGCGGAATTGTTGCCAAGTTACTAGAAACGAGGATTTAGGGACGCCCTAGTGAACGAGTCTTTCAAGTTTGGTAACGGAAGAAAAACTGTCTTTACAGTTACACAAATAGCAAATATTTTCATTGTCTTTTTCTTTACTATACTTTGTCACATAACTTTTTTAGATAACTTACCTAACGTACCGCATTTTCTCGCAGTGTGTTATTTTGGATAGCACGTTTGTCGTCCCAGTTTTTATCAGCACACAGAATTAGATGTAAGTGTTTTCAATGATGTTCTACTGTTTTTTTAGGCACGGCTATTTGCCGGTCGACTTGACTTGGGCGATTTATAAGCAAACCGGCATCAAATGGCAAAGGTGTAAATAATGATATTTGTGGGTGCTACGCTTGGAGTTCAGGATCTGGAATAAGCAAGATGAACACAATGAATACTGTGATTGTTGTTTTCTCGATTTGCTCGGTACTCTAATTCGTATTCTTGTCCTTTAACCTGTGCGCCTCCAAAAAAAAAGAAGGAACTCAAATAAACTACGAATTTGACCGCGACAAATAAAAAAAATTAACAGATGTACTTGTTTTTCGTCTTGTTTAATATTTGTTGTCCTGTGGTGGTCTACTATTAGCGGGGAACGAAGTAGGAGTTAATTATTGTAACGTAACCCATGTAGCGTAACTGGGTTAGCCCAGTAACTTACATTTTCTTCATGATGAATCTATTGTTCTCCGACCAATTCCTACATATTTAACGCGTTCTCCTGCTTCTATCGGGCACGCTATCCTATGTCATTCCATATCCAGATTGTCCTCGAATTGAAAGTCACAATATTAGTGGAAAGCTGTGACTTCAACAAAAACGACTTCCAATTTTGTCGGACTTTTATCATGGCGCACTATATATATGGATTGTAAAACAGAAACAAAAATACATATAAACGTGATTATAGAACCATAAAATATTTGATCATCTGGGAACATCCCTGTTACCAGCCCACACCCACACATCGTGACTCTTCACCAGCGTATGCGAACGCCATCAATCATATTCACGAAATCTCTCTCCTTTTATTGGTTGATCGTCATCACTAACGGTTATTTTACGGTAAAATTACTTTAGCGCGCATATGTCTTTGACGCCCTGCTGTTTTTTCGTATATCGGTTACATGTGCCCGGCCATTGAAGCACACAGGGCACAGTGATTATTGTTCGTGCGGGGAGCATCGATTTTTACACCGTATATTTTGAGCCTTTGCTTCAAGTCGAAATGACTTCTTTTCGGTACTTTCCGTCTTGCAAACTCAATTTTTAGTGGTAGTAATGTGGTGCGTACAATCTGATCAGTAATGTAAGCTTAAGACTTTGTTAATGCGCGTACGCCATCTCAAATCAGGCGGAAGTAACCAGATTACAGACCGGCCGATCGTTGCCGTATTATGTTACAGAGCGCCGACGTATAGCAGCCATAACAGAAGCAGTAGTAGCCAAAAAGAGAAGGAATATTAAAAAAAAAAACCGTGATTTAAGTTACCGAGTCAGTTCAGCAGATAGCGAACACCTGCCACACATCTCCGACCGTTGCCACGTGCCGTGCTACAGGGACAGATCAGCACCATTTTGCATTTCGCCGAGTTGAATCCTCATTTCATCATCGTACCACATCATGATATACCTATGCGTTTGTTGAGAAGGCATTGACACTTGAATTGAATGCTGGCCCTTCAGCTGCCATCATGTCCTTTGTCTGCTATTCAATAAGTTCGTTACTGTTAGTCTTAGTTGGCGAACATCTTTTGTGGCGCCGATGACAACCCCTCACCCTCGTACGACCCCTTCTCCCGTATCACGTTCTTCGTGTGTCGTAAGTTTATATCGAAGGAGGAAAAATCACAGTTGACATTTTCTCCTAGATACTAAAAGTTGCGCAACAAAAACAACTTCAAAGGCGACAAGACGCCACTAGCCGAATTAAAGGGCTAGAAGATGAAAGAAGCCTAAGAATAGGCAGGCGACTTGACGCTGGCGCCGTGATCCTTCGACAGCAAATGTTAACGGAAAAGCACCGATTTTCGATAGTTCATGTAGTAATAATAAAATCAGCAGCAGCAGCAGCAGCGGTAACAAAAATATCATCAACAACAAAAATGACCACAGCATCAGCACCAGCAAGTTGCTGTCAAATGATCCTACTACCATTTGACTTAAATCTGTCATTAATTACCTGACACTGGATAAAAAAAATTGGTCATGCAGCGGCCTGTCATAGCTTTATTCTACTATAATTTTATTCATCGAGTCTATAGGAAAGTCGGTAGTATGGCTTTCCCCCATCATTAGCAGAATCAAGCGACCCCTTCGTAGTGAGCAGGGTATAGCATGCTGTATTGACAAGACGTTGTTATTGTTACTGTTTAATATTGAAATGGAGAAGCTGTCGTTATTGTTGTCAGCACTGTAACCGTTGTTTTTGTAGCTAAACCAGTAACAACAACAACAGCGAGGGTGGTGATTATGCAGTAGCTAAAGATAGGCGGAGTTCTGTATGATACCGATGTTTTGTAGTCGTTGCAGCCGTATTTAGCCGCCGATAGCATGAACGCAGCAGCATATCAACAAAAATAAAAACGGCAATTTTTCACGCCGTTATTGCTGGTATTCCTCCTCTTTTTCTGTACTGCCTACTTTTCTCCGCTGCGTTCTACGACCCATAAAGGGACCAGATAAATGAGCACTTGGTAGGATAAGGTGGTTTTAGTTGGTTGTTCGTGATTGTTGGTAGTAACGACTAGTAGCTGCCACTGCCGCTGCTGGTGTTGAGAAGCTGAGGATTTCGCGTGACCAACATTATGCCGCTAGCCCAAATCAGCGGGAGCATCTGACGTCGGTGGGCCATTTCCACTGAACAAAGATGCAACGCATCGGCGGGATCTTTAGAAAATGTTCGCAACTCCATTGAATTATTGTCGCCCGTGAGGTTTAACCGTCGAGAGCCGGCCGACCGGCTGGTCCGTCGACCTAGCATAACCCTAGCCTTCTGCTTAAGGTTATGCCAGGCAGTATGACATCTGTCGTTCTCATTTTAAGTGCGGAGATAATGCTACATCAGCTGAAAGTTAAAAGAACCATTTTTGCAGATCCTGCCTCGCTAAACGGATTCGAACGCTCTTAAGCAAACCTGCGACAGCAATCTCAACTGTGCGCCTAGCGAGGACGAACTCTTTTGCCAGATACGAAAAAGCGACAGGGGAGAAAGAGAAAGTCTGAGGTAGAGTTTGACACTGTCTACATACGGTATCGATTCACTTGAACGTGGTAGCTTTTGCAAGCGAGCACTTGGTCGTATTGCAGCAAATTCGTTCCAAAGTGGGCACATGTAGGTTACAGTTCCATGCTGCACACTCGGTTATCTGGACAGAACATCTGGCGTTTTAATCCAAAGATTTCCCAGGTCGTTTGTGCCGGTTAATATAGGTAGCGCTAATACTGCCTCGCTATCAATCTGCATACACGCTACTGTCGAACGAATAGTGCCGCCACCGCTAGTGGAGTACCGCATAGTTGGTTATTGTGTCTACTCAGTGGCCGCAGCTGCATGGAGCCGAACGCCCTGATCGCAAATTAACTCTCTAAGACTATTTGTCCGACTGTAGCTGCTCGAATGTTGACTCGATGCCGCCTCCAGATTGAAAATGTTGACGAAAAAGTAAAATGGGCTTGCTCTAATTGATAGGAACGTGTAGATACAGAACGTCAATAATTACTTCGGTAATGTACGTAAAGGCGTACGAAGTTAGAGTCTTGTTTCTGCTACGTTGTTTACACTGTGCGGTTACCGTTGCTACTGCTAATGTTATTTATTTTGCCTTATTATCCTCGCGGACGCTGTTGTTGTTACTATTCGCGTCACTGTTACATTTCATCTTTCGAATTTGACGATTCGTCCGCCAGGGAAAGTTGTTGCGGCCGTTTTTATCAGACTAATACTTTGAATATCGATAGACACAACCACCGCCATTACTTACTGCAACTGCTATAGCAGCTATTGCATACTGATTACGACGTTACGTGCTCAACATGCCGTTACCGGTGGGCCCCATCTCACCCTCGCCTGTGGGCGAGCGCAGAGCTCTAGCTCCAGACCGCCGCTGTTCCAAAACGATCGGCCGGAGACAATCGTGCCTTAAATTGTCAGGACTTATCGCGCGCACGTAAAGCAGCCGTTTAGCCGCTACACGCGTGCAGTCGTTGTTCAGTGACGGTTTATTATATGAATTAGTAGCAACGATGAGCGATATTGATAAGCGATATGAAGTTGATGAGCAACTTGCCGGCACGGAGTTTCATATCTTAATTTAAACCGCCGACAAAAAGTAACATCCATTGTTTTCAATGTCGGTGATGATATCCCTTTCTGCTTGAACAATTACTAGTTTGCAAGTGAGTGCGTGTATATAGCACTGAGGGGGTGCGGCAAACGGTACTCGATGCGATTGAATTTAGAAGAACTGTACTGCTTCGTATCACTTATTATGCCATAAATCTAGAAAAACAATGTAAAACTTTATATCCATTGAAAGAAACCAAAAGAAAAGGAAACTTTGGATACAGTGAATCAAGCAATAACGAAAATACTTCAGTCATCCTGGAAGGTACGTTTTCATTCGAAGATTAACTATGAAACCTATTAAAAATTGTGCGCGATAACTGCCGATCGAACTTATAACTAAATAATAGCGAATATTTTTTAGTCAATCAAGCTTTGGTTGATTCTTCAGTTCTTTGGCAACTAGCTCTTTGATAGGTGTGTATTTAACATGCTGACATGTTCTACAATGCCTCGATTATATCTGGTCGCGTCCCGGTTAGTTCCCTTATAAATCTCTATGAGGACTTCGCTAGAAAGAAAATACATGCTGTTAATAGTGGATACTGTTAGCAGGAATAGATTCATAGGTAAATAACCGTTTACATCTATTTTGACGTTCGAGAATTTTCGTACGGGAAAAGTAATTTATACGCTATACATATATTTCCTTTCTTATTACCAGTATGTTGTATCTAAACTTTCGGATTAGAATTATATCTAATTCAGTTCAGCAGTATAGTAGTTGCCTAAGGAAGTTTGTGGCACCTTTTGAACCTTCATAGAGTGTTTCTCCAGAACCTTTTTAGAATCGTAAATAGGCAAAGCCTGCTGTACTTACTGGGTGCATCTGCACTGAGACCAGAGCTCTTTAGGTACAGCGACGCTGGGATGGATCTTTGTTGTGGTGGTGTTTATGGTTAGCAGCTACGACTTTCAAGAGTAAAATAGCGGTAAATCATATATTACTTAAGCATTCATCTTGTTTCGTACTAGAGCGATTGTCTTCCAACAGCACAAATATATCCCTATCTATCTACATTTAAATTCCCTTGATGAGGCAAGGTCGTCTAGGCTCAGATTCGTTGTCGGCAAAGCTCGAGTCGTTTGAGGCCGTCGAAAGAAGCCGAACGAAGTTTCATTGCCTTGTTCGTCCCGTTAATTTTTGGCCAAAATATGCAAAAACAGTGCGTAATAAATTTTTGGCCCATTAATTAATGAATTTTATTAGGAACATGACAAATCAACCTCGATTACTCGTACGGGGCGCGTTTGTCGATAACCCACATCAGCTGCTTTACCTTTGCGTGGTTTGCTGTTTTTTGGTATTTATTACAATCAGTGCGATAACTATAAATAGCGAAGAGCATACGTGACCACGCGTTTGCGGACGACGTCGTTCATTTCAGCTCCTACAACGCGAATGAAGGAGAACGCATGCACTGCGTTCCTTTCGGTCCGGTGAAGTGTCAGTGTTTTTGTTTGGACGTTACTCGTTTTGGGTCGTTTCATTCAGAAAGGCAGAGCGGACCGTTGTATCAGCAGCGAATAGAAACACAGTCACGAAAAAACGAAATTACATAGCGACACAAACGAAAGTAGTTTTTTCGTAATTTATCAGCTGAGCCACTCTGGCCTAAAAATCGTTATATCACCTTCGAAAAGCCTTGTAACACTTAACACGACACAGAGTATAGACATTGAGAAGAAATTATATTTCTATAAAAGTACATTTGGCGTTTCGCGCGAAAAGAACCTTGTCAATATCTATGCATAAGATTTGTATTGACAGTATAGTCTATATTCCCTTATCATCTCCCGCTTTTTTTTCGGCTGTCGGTAGAAGTGAAACACATCGACGACGACGACGTAGGTTTAAAAAGGCTAATGCAATAACCTTTAGGTATTAAACAAAACGGAAAGCTTCCACCGTTTCTACCTCCATGAGCTTCTATTTCCAGAATTATAATGCAAACATAACTAAAGACAAAACGACAACAGGCACGTTGGCTATTTTTTGCACGAAACTACATACAGGACATGAACATAACTATTCTATAATTTTGATTGTTTTTTAGTAGCCCTCTTTATCGAATTTAAGTTAATTGACGGAATAACGATTGTGAAATAAATCGATGCATACGTCTTAAGTGTTTTACGTAACTATGAGGCGAACATTGCAAAATATCAGGTCTATTTCACTTTACCGTGCCTTCGTAATGAGCTTATTTTGAAGAAGCTTACAATTTACGCAATATGCATATTTGGCCTGCCAGCTAAGTGTGAAAGCGTATGTTCGAAGTGATGCAGATTGTGTGACATTTACAGTCACCAGATATAGTTGTATAAATAAGCTTCTCCTTATATTGAGTCGTCCAATAAAAGGGCACACGGAAACTGTACAACTTTTGCGATTGGACATGGAACTTGCATTTCAATCGTAATTTGGAAGAAAGCTAAGTGTCCCTTGGTAACCGACTAGCCCAGACGTCAACTATAAAAAGAAAGAACAAAAAAATAATCACGTGGTCCAGATGGAGCTCCTGCAAACGCTTGGCTTTGCTTCTGCTTCCACTGATAAGAACTATACTGCCATATATGTGGCATACGACTCGCTGTTATCTTCGCCTATCAGAGTATCTTCGTTTACTCTACTGTCTGACGGTGCTTTGAATCTAGTAAATAGCGACGTAGGAAGAGACCACGCTTTCTGTAACATTATTTACTGGCTGAAGTCTCGCTCTAGATAACAAACTCCGTACCCTTTAGCTGTTAAATGAACAAGGTGGCCAGCTAGTGCTGCAATGTTTGCATTCAGACATCGGGGGAGTTTTTTTGCCTTTACTAGGGCCGAAGTGCTATAATAACTATATCATTATACCCATAAGATGATGCAGTAAATCGGTCACCTTTATACAAGTTATCCTCACTTACCTGATGGTTGAGAGCGAGTATGCGTGATTTACAGTGAAACAGTGTGCTATTTCAATCAGCGTGCAAGTACGTTCCTTTCCATAGCCCAGACATCGCCGTTCAGGTTTACTGATGCCTGCGTCTACGAGAGAGGGAACGGCAACTGTTCGCCTTCTCACAAGTCCTAAGTTTTATAAGAAAACTGCGATGCTCCGGTCGATTGCGCTGGTGCTTGGCAAGCCTAAATTATCCTCGATGAGCAGAGAACGTTTTTGTTTCATTCGTTCAGACATACATTTCGAATAATTCGCTGACGGCTGAGTAGCGCTGATGCCAACCGATGACTCCCATTTACTAAGCAATGGACAATTAAAAGTTTGACTTTTGGTGAAGGGTGGCATCTATGGATGATACATTAGCTATAGCTTGAATTTGTTTTTTGTTTATTTGGCCTATTTTTTATCCCTGTCTCCTGTCCACTTGAAAAATATCGCTACGTAAGATGCCACCAAAGAACACGACGACACAATAACCCATGACGAAAAAAGCAACTTCTCTTTCCATGTTGGTTCCATTGGACGCCACAAGCTGGTACAAAATAGAAGCTATTGGAATGATTTTCAACTTTCCCTGCTCTTGTGGCTAAGTGCCTCTAGCGGTGTTCGACCGTCCGCTATTCGACTGGACGACACGTCGAGTGCTGGATGTCGGAGCCGCCACTGCCGTAGCTGCAGAAAGCTTGCCGAATTCAGGGTAACAGCGACAGCCTTTACCAGTCCCTCATTGTGAGCCCCTGGCGCCGTCAATTCCCCTGCAGCTCCCAGGAAACTGACAAGTTGCTATGATGACTGCTCCAGTAGTAGGCGCAACTAGTAGCAGATAGGTTCAAATGAATAGTCGATCAATGAACGTTAACAGTGGTCAGTCATCCTGTGCCAGCGGCCGCTACCACTAAGCAACAGCTGACCACTGTGCCACTCGCAGCGCAAAGCGCCAATTTCAACTACCAAAGATCAGAAAGGATGCTGGGCTTCCCTGGGCCGTCCTATTTGCAGCATATTTTTTATCTTTCCCTGGAATTTTATGCCGTAAACCTAATGTCTGAACATTTCCTGACAAGACCCTCCTATATTACTGATTTGCGCCGCTACTGCAGAGTAAACAGAAAAAAATTGACTCGCTTCAACAGAGGCGGCAACGAAATTAGTATCACTAGAAATAGCGTGCGTAATGATTTTTCCAGTGCAACGCGCCCGAGTAGCATTATTATATGACTATCGCTACTACATTGTAGTAAGTAATGTTTACTCATTGTAACACCGCAGCTACAACACTGTTCGACACGTAGCCTTCGGGATGTTGTGTAGATTTCAGTGGTAGTAGGGCTGGTTGTCATGTCGTGGCGACAGTCTTGTAGGACTTTCTCTTCCTTCTTTTACTCTCTCATAGCGGCTTCGCACTGCGATTCTGAGTGGATCTGGCGCGCCAGCTGCGGGTTTAGCATGGGATGGCTTTAGCTCTCATTTGGGTGAAACCAGCGGGTCCGCCCCCCAGCGTTGAAGGCGTTCCTTAGAGCGTTCTTCAAACAGCCGCCGTTATTGCTGCTAGCGCTAGGGACGTGGTTGTAACCGCCGGCGCTGACGCTGATCTATGCCAAACTGGTAAAGTTGGCAGAAGATGGATGTTTCGTATTCTTCGTCAGTTTTCGTTGTCGTCGCTGCTATTTTCATTCGTCGCTGTTCTTTTCTTTTTGTTCCACTGACTCGCTTATTTATCCGTGCCACAAGTGCGGTTGTCCAGCCATGGTAGCAGCCACCAAGAGCCGTTGCAGCAGCCGTTGGCGGGACTACTTTTCCTTCCGTTCAGCGGTCGGTTCGTCACTTCTTCGTTTCGTTTTTCCGTACTTCGGTAAAATGGATAGATTTGGTGCCTAGCAGAGGATGCGTGGTCAGTTATTGGGGTGGCCAACAAAGATTGAAGGAGCCAACCCCGACCAAACAACGGGTCGACAGACAGGCAGACGTTCCGCATGGAACAACGAACGGCGGTTGCAATGGTGTCGGCGGTGAACGAGTTACCAGCTGGACCGCCTAGACGCAGCTAGATATTTCAGAAGCAGAATTCAATCCATTCCTAGTTTTTCCCTGAATCAGAGTGAGATTTCAGTGGAAGCAGAAGAAAGAGACGAAGTTGAGGGCGGACGCACAGCCACGTTGGTACGACAACGGGCCCCACGAAGGCTGCCACGTAGCCATTCAGGTGTGGTCCAGAGCACACTTCAACAGCATGAATGAGCTACAGATAGACAGATACATACATAGAAGCAGCTATCGTAGCTAGAACCACAGTTAGACCCTAAGGTCACTGAATAGCTCTCGTGTTAGTTGGCTGTCGGAAAACACGGTTCAGAAATCGTGCTAACAGCAGAAGGAGTGGAACAGATGGGGGTGGAGATCCGTTAACTAGCGTTTTATGCGATTATATGTGGTCTCCTTTTTGCGATGAAAATAGCCCGACGAACGATGCAACCCGCATATTCAGTAGAGACGGCGATAAAAAGCAGAACGAAACGGGAACGGCAAGGAAACATGTAAATGCTGTACAATACAACTATGATACCGTGATATCATTAATGACCCATCAACGAAACCAAACCCAGCCATTACTAGCTAAAATCGATGATTTTGTTTGTTTACTGGAGCTACCCTTTTTTTGTTTAGTAAAGATAGTAAGCTATGCTAGTGCAATATATGTATATACATACATACCCTGCCTGCGCATACATATATCTGACGATATTACACACAGACTCAAACATTCAGTAAGTCAATCTAGGACTTGAAGTCAGAAAGCTAGCACAGAATGGGGAGTAAGAAGTGAACTTCCGAGTTTCGAAAAAATAGAAAGTCTGTGTGACAAACAAACCAATTAATACAATGCAATTTGTCGTATCTTTAGAGCCAACCCTGCAGGCAGTCACATGCATGTTGATGCACGTAACCACCTGTGATAGTATTGGTAGTTCTACACGCAGTCTTTCCGAGTTTCGCGCGCTTCGTCGGAATCGAGCTGTGGAGCTAAAAGTTCTCACTATTAACCATGTATCATTTGGGCTTATCTATGCCAGGAATCATAGACCTTTTTGTAGATTTGGAAAGAGTGATCAACTGTTTGTATAGTTAGTGTTTTCCTCTTTTTGCAGGGTATGGTTAGATTACATAAGTACATTACTAAAAATAGACATAGAGAGTTTTTACAACATTGCCGGTTTAGTGATGTAGTGTTGAAACGTTTAACGAATAATGAGTTTTCTCTAACTGTGTAGGCCTGGCTGATTTCATTATAATGATCCGTCTTGAGATTTCTCGTTGTCCATTCACCTATCCTGCTATTTTATGGAGTGTAAAAAGGGTAGCTTTATAGGTAAAGCGATCACTTGTAGTATCTAGCGCCGGTCGAATTTTACGATTATATTTTCAAAAAGATCTAGGCAATTATATTTCTCTCGAACGTAAGTGGCTCTTTATAAAAGACTACTCGCAGCATTTATTTCTTCCGAAATTGCTATCCGTTTAAATGAAAAAATACCAATAAAAATCAATAGCAAAAGTCAATATTTTTACCAACAAATAGTGACAAGGTGATGCGCTGCGTGTGATTTTAATTGAACACACGGTATCTACGGCCAACATATATTTTAGCGTTGTATCACCGTGTCGAGTTTTGTCGCCGAGAATCTTCATCTGACTTTTGAATGTTATTTTCTGACAGGGTTAGCTTCAGCTGCATCGTTCATCACGTCGTATTTAGCCCGGCAGTTCAGTAGCCTTTATCATTTGGCGGCTTTGTGAGCAAAATTGTGCATCAAACGTAGAACTCTATACGTCTCCAAAGCCGTAGGCGCACCGATTTGGTCAGTAGAGTTCGATGCTTCAATAAATGAGACAATTAGTTATCCTAACAGTTTCTGCAGATAGGTGAGACTTTATGAGGATATCACCCATTCCCAGTTGCCCATCTACTGAAAGACGTGGCTGAGAAGATCTCGAGTCGCACTTGGGTAATGCCAGTGCATGTATATATAAAATATTGAACGGACAAGAACTTCAACACCCGGGTCCCTTTGCCGGATATTACAAAGAAAAAAAAAAAAAATATATATATATATATATATATAGCATCAACAGAGTTCAGCCAAAAAACCCGTGCTGTTCAAAAATCTAAATGAGTACCAAGTGACATTATCAAAAATTATTTTTATTTCATCTATTTATGTGAAAATAATCATCCAGTCGTAGAGAGGGGATGCTCGTAATCGATGCGTGGAGACAATGAGATGAACATTGTGTCCGCTATGACGTGTCGTAAAACCCCGTGGCACTACGCTATGCTGTCTGATTGCGTAATCATGGGGCAGGAACAAAGATTTACGCTGATTCAAATGGCTCTGTCTAATTCGGCTCTGACCGAGATGAAGTCGTCGCTAAACTTCTCTATGCTGTTATTGCAGTTGCCTCTAGACGCTCACCTTTCACATCAAAGGATTTATTTGTTCTAATGCGGCTGATATCTTTATCGCAATGAAATTAAACAAGAAATACAAATTACAGGAATAATGGATTAGCTTATTGTTAAACTGAAACAGAGATATAATAAACTGGAGCATTAGAAAAGCATTTCTTTTGTGATTCTTATGAAGACAACAGGTTTGATAAACATTATTTTATGGCTCGCATGAGAAAAGGGAGCTGTTTACGAAGCATCGCACCATTTTTTTCAGGAGTAATCGGCCGTATCTTGCAGCGTTTTCGGTAACGACGATTCGTGGTGAGGAGTTCTCATTTCAGTCGCCAAACGCCGAAGACATTCGGGAGCTGGTAGACGGATTCCTCGACGGCCTCAAGCGAAGATCGAAGTTTGTCATTGCTCTCCACGACTATAGGTAAATGTAAAAAAAAAATAAAGTGGAGCGGGATAGTTACACTGAGAGCAGATGCCGAATTATTCGCTCTGTTTCGAAGAAGTCACTCTGCCACTCACAAAAGCCTCATTAACTCTCATCAAGAAACCCTTGTATAACATATAATCTGTCATATCTGCTGGTCACGTTATTTACTCAATTTCTGCAACTCGCCATTTACGTTTTGTGGTTCCATACTATCTAGTCCACTTCTACGTAGGACAAGCAAAAGAAAAAAGATCTGCTCGAAATAGGCATATAGCTAGTGCCTGTATGAAGTTACGTTTCAATCGGAAAGAGAAACTTGTTCCTTTTTAGTCATTCATAATAACACCTAAAAATTAAAAATGAACTTTTACGAGCCCTTTTCATGTATTGGTAATAAAGCACTCAATTTTGAAGCCGACAGTCGCTCGCGATGGCGATGATTGCTGTTTTGGCATTCACTAGCTACTCTACCGGTTCTACGGCACGTTTTTACTAACGAAAGAAAAAAAACGTCTAAAGACGAGCTTAACAAATCACGCATGCCAATGGTATAGCTAAACATTTTTAAATAAACTATTTGCACAGTCCTTGGGCAAATAACAAGTGAATAATCGGTGCTCGCTCAGATATATATAAATCTATACACTAGTTTTCCTTGAACATTTCATTTATTCAAGTATTTTTTGTGGAGGTTCTTTTAAAGGTAGATTCATCGGATTTAGAAGTTTCCCGGCACTTGATTTGTCTGCATCAAGGAAAAAGCCATAGGACACTAGAAAACTCATATTAGATATGAGACCAAATTTTGGCTTTGATATATCGAATAAACTGCTTGGTTGTTCTTAATGAACGTTACTGTTCTTGGGTAGTTCTATTTTGCTGATATCAAGCCTATGAGCTTAACGCTTAGCGATAGTATCTGTCCCAGCGAAGAATTTGGGCGAAAGCGTTCCCGTTCTATACCAAAAAGCTCGTTAGCGGGGGGCATTAGTGTATCGAACAGAATAGCCGTGCGGAAAAAGCAAAGCTTGTTTCGTCGAAGGGTACGCGCGATAGAACGCTACATACAAAGTTGTTGCAATTCTTCTGGTATCTGAAATGCCCAGGCTGAGAGGTAGGGAAAATCACCTACAAATACACTGTCATCTTAGGCGATTAATAATTCTGATTATATTGTACTGTGATTTTTTACTAAAAGCAACAGGTGCGTTCAGCACCATGATAGAAGTTTCATGTTGACGTAAGTTAGTTTCTACCTCTATTGAGTTCAATATTAACCTGCTTGCTCCACTCGTTCACTAGTAAAATAAATACCTACCATCTAGCATACTGCTATGCAATATAAAAGCTTCGCGTAGTGCTCAACAAGCTATGACAAATTGCAACGGCACAGCGAAACGCAATTAATTCCATTGCCTTCTTCTCAGTGTTGCGATAGAATAGAATTGATGATCTGGCTTGAGCGAAACGACCATGTACATCTTAGATTTCGTTATCGATGGTTGTAACCAGGTCAGACGCAGGCGGATATTTGACCTTCACACAGGGCGATCTCATAGCGTTGGATGATGTTGTGAACGGCGAAAAAGTATTGGAGAGTAACTGGAGCAGCGGACGCAACGAACGGACGGGCGAAAGGGGTGATTTTGCAACCGAACTCGTCTACGTTTTGCCAGCCGCCAGTAGGCCACCTCAAAGTAAAATCCGCTATTGAGCTATTATCGTTATTACTGTAGAAACACGAAAGCATTATCATAAAGTAAATAACTATAGTTAGACCGAATCCCAGATGCACTTCCGTGTTATAGCGTCGCGTGGTACGACTAGCATAAAGAACACCGGATTGTTGAGTCTAAAGTTGTTTGACGGTAAAATGGTCATGCCCCACAGGACTATAGCAACTGAATACATGAAACTATAAACCTATAACGTTCGATTTTATAGCAGGAAGCATAGTCAAAAAACGTCAGGCCGGTGACTAGTATTACATACTGTTTATTCGCCGTTCAACCGAACTAAATCATGTCTCCGCCGTACCCCTGATGCGATGGCAGGTATTCTAGCGTTCTTTGCCGCAGACGAAGAAGGTCGACGTCAATTGCTCAAACGGTACCAGGCCTCACTTAACGGCAGTTCGGCAATGCCTCTCGAAGGGGAGCGGCCCCACACGCTTGAGGAATACTCCCTCGATCATTTCAGGCCACCGCCGAAGAGGACCCTGACACTAACCCTGTCGTCCGCACGCAAAAGAGACGGTGAACATCTCTGGAGGCATTCCAGGTACGTTTTTCTCTAATCTCACTGCTCTATGTCTGATATACTTGAATACTAAAGAACAACAACTGATCAACTGAGTCTATGATTTTTAATTTTTTAGCTTGCTGTAATTATTATTTTGAAAACATTTCATTGTTGCACGAATAGTACTAACCCTCTATGATTATTATCATATTAGTTATAAGAGCACTAACTAGACGAGGTTTTCCGTCTGCAGCAGTGTCAAAATTTTTGTTCATTCACTTGTTTACCATACGGTAATATTATTGTTTTCAAAAACGTGAGACCAACGATAATCGTTCACGCCTCTGACGTGGAGGGAGAAGGATGGGGTAGCGGCGAAGTAAATAAATCTTTTGTTGTTACGGTTGTTTCTAATGACGTTAACAAACGTGTGAAAACAGATGACACCAACATAAAGTAAGCGATCACGAGCTATTTTATCTTCAGGGACATCAAAGAACGTGTCGATTTTTCTCTTATTATAAACCTAAATCAATAATAAAAATAAATACAATTAAATTTGAAAAAAATATAAATCGCCCCACACACTTTTCCGCCTGCGTCCGCGTTTCTTTCCGCGAAAATTTGTTTTTTGACGCCAAATAAATTGACAAAAGTAATTCATGATATATAATTACATATAGACAGGCTTATTTGATTTCCATCTGATAACAGAAGTCGAACATCCTTTCGATATATACATATATATATATATATATATATATTACTACTGCCGGTACTGCTTCAAACTTCAACGCCGATAATTGATACGCTCTGTTTCTGTTGTCAATTTGCTACGTGCTGTCTCTTTTCAGTTTCAAGCAGCTAAAGCACAAAGACGTGATTCTTTGTAGCACAATAGCAGCTAGCAATACTATTGCGGTTGTGGTAACATTCGTCTATTTTGGTCGGTGATAATTCCCATCCACTTACGATCATCAAGATTACGGTCATTATCGTTAATCTCATCATGTTCACTATCATAATTTTGAGTTGGTGCTTTATATGATCATTTTAAACTATTATTTGTCATGTTATTGCGGTTACATTTGTTACTGCTGATGTTGCGCGATGAGTTTGCCGTTCCGTTACGTTCAGTAACCGTTTTGTTGTGAAGCGAATCGCAGGGTGATCTGATGCTGACTGTTATGATCAAAGCTGTCGCCGTAGTTCAGGAGACCTGTGATGATGCGCTACTTCGTTTTTTTATTGACACTTTGATAATAGCGGCACTGTGCCACATTTGCGAATTTTTGTGACAGGCAACAAAAACATGCAGCCTCTCGGCGCGGTGCTACGATATCGCGTTCGTCTGTCGCTTAGCAAACAAAGCCCTCAAAAACTGTGCATATGCTATGTCGTTAGCGTATGAAATAGCACAACCATAGACGCACGTTCTGAATCAACGCAATCGGCTACGGCGCCCGCGGCAGGTCTCAGCAGATAAAAAGCAACATTGTCCTATGGGGTTACTTGACCTATTCAGCAAGCTTCTTTCCTTTACACAGTTACCTCTGACAATGATTATTTTTTACTTTCGTTTCCGGAGATTTGAGATTTTTGTTCCGTGGTCTGAACTCGTTATTGTAATAGCCCATAATGAATTTTGAAGCTGGGCGCTGGTTGCTGGCCGGAGTCTTGCCTTAGCTTATTTCACATGTTGCAGTTAGGAGCTTGCTATCTCTCGCAACACTCTCAAAGTAAAGTTTTTTATAAGCGAAAACGAGCATCAGGTCAGCTCAATTGTACGGATTAAATCTCCCATTTCGTACTGAGTTTGGTTCGGACATTTTCACCGTTCTTTGAGATGAAATATTCACGCTGATTTTGCTCAAAAATAGATTTGGACTTTTTTGTTTGTGACTTTGTTTGTTCATGATGATTTGAAATATACGGAAAGAAATAAAGCCGTGCTAACATATCAAGATGTTATGTACAAATGGGTAACCATTCAAACAATGGCTAAAGTATAACTGTTATTTAGGGAGCAGCTATAATACAGCCAAGGTTATCAATTCATTTTATTGAGAAAAGATACTATAATAGTCGCAATTAACAGATTGTTTTTATTTTGCACAGGGAACCACTAAAACAACCTCTATTGAAAAAGCTTTTGAACAAGGAAGAAGAGCTCTCTCAAGCGGCCTGTTTGGCCTACAATGCCCTTATGAAGTACATGGGCGACCTTCCATCGAAGAGAAGTCGCAGTGGAAATGAATTAACGGACCAGATATTTGAGGCGCCTCTTAAACACGTAAGCTTGTGATCGAATAAGTAACGCTTAAGCTCCATGTGTATAGATTGTCAAAGTGGACTGACCGATAATAAACGAAACAGTTTAACCTAGTTTGTAGTTCGGCGCTTTACTGAGTACTTATATTGTTATTGATATGAATTACTGTATTTTTAACAGAATTGTTTTACTGCAACTGCTAGCATATAATTTTCTTTTTTCTTTAACCAGGAAATTCTGCGTGATGAGATTTATTGTCAGATCATGAAGCAGTTGACGGACAACAAGAACAGAATTAGTGAGGAACGCGGTTGGGAATTGATGTGGCTAGCCAGTGGTCTGTTTGCCCCTAGCCAGATTCTTCTAAAGGTATTATTTATTATTTATATTATTGGTGAAACAATGCTTTACTAAGATGTAATTACCAGTACAAATGTGTTATCAACAGCATATGAAATTATTACCAATACAATCGCAACATGTGTATGAAGTAAACATTTATCGTCTCACCAGATTGAAGTTGAACATCTTAGACAGAAATTGAATAGCAATGCTATAACATGCCATGACAACAATTTCACATCTGTAACACTTTTGACGCTATCTGTTAGTCCTTAAAATCTTCTTCTTGCAAAGCTTAGCGAAACAAAGTAGTTGTGTGCTTACTTACTCACCTTTTTTTAAGTTTTGTAATTTATTTCACTCAAACTTTTGTGGTCTGCCATCAATATAACCTCTCAGAGGGTTTGAATTCTGGTTTCGTAACCCAATCACCTCCATATGATATCTTTGTCTAGGAGCTGACAGCATTTCTTCGTACGCGCGCACATCCTATCTCCATCGATTCTATGCAGCGGCTTCAAAAAACGCTCAAAGTCGGTCAGAGGAAATACCCCCCGCACCTTGTCGAAGTTGAAGCGATCCAACACAAAACGACGCAAATCTTTCACAAGGTCTATTTCCCCGACGACACCGACGAAGCTTTCGAGGTTGACTCGGGCACCCGTGCCAAGGACTTCTGCTCGAACATCGCTCATCGGCTTAGCCTTCGTTCGCCCGAAGGGTTCTCACTATTCGTCAAGATAGCTGATAAAGTTATCAGTGTACCGGAAAACGACTTCTTCTTCGATTTCGTTCGGCATCTAACCGATTGGATACGTAAGGCGCGACCCACGAAAAATGGTGAGAAGGTCTCTCATATAGTATAGAAAATCTGATGTTATCGATTTATGATGAATAATGCACTTAATCAATGAAAACGTTCGCTGGAAAGCTTCTACTGTAAAAGAGAAAGACACGTACGCCCATTTTTGTTCATCCGCTAATCATAAACCAATTGGCAGGTTTGAAAGCATTAAGATTATTCCGATAGTACACTTGTATATAATTGTATATAACCATTGTTTATAATCAAAGTATTAATAACCTCCTTACTATGTTATTTTTAGATGTCATCCCTCAGTTCACCTACCAGGTGTTCTTCATGAAGAAGCTATGGACGCATACGGTACCAGGGAAGGATCGGAACGCCGATGTAATCTTCCACTATCATCAAGAGTTGCCGAAGCTTCTTCGGGGCTATCATAAGTGCAGCAGAGAGGACGCCGCCTACCTGGCTTCTCTCGTAAGTACAGCGCGTACATTGGTGACCTTCTGTACGCAGCTCGATTTCACAGATCTAACCTTTATTTTCCTAATTGCTCATCAGAAAATTGGGCGCATTATTCAAAGCAATTTGTAATTGGGAATGTTTCAGAACCTACTAATAAATAACATAACTAGATCGTCGCGCCAAACCTTTGAATACTAAGATGCTAACGGTTATGGGTAATTTATACAAAATTGACTCCGCCGGTTTTTCTTTTTAAATTTAGTTAGTGCATCATATATAACCTAACTTGTGCTTCTTGTGTCATCTAGACTATATGTTGTATACGATGAGCATTAGCTCATGTTCGTTTTTTCTTTTGCGGCGAATCTAGGTGTTCCGAGTTCGTTTCGGAGATGGGAAGAATGAACAGCAGGCGATACCCTCGCTATTGCGTGAGTTACTCCCACTAGATTTACTAAAAAGTCAGTCAGCGTCGGATTGGAAGCGCGCCATAATCGCTCAACTAGCACGCCTACCCACAAACATGACAGCCGAGGATGCAAAAGTAGCCTTCTTACAGCATATCTATCAGTGGCCAACATTCGGTTCGGCCTTTTTCGAAGTAAAGCAAACAACGGACACATCCTTACCGGATCAGCTTCTGGTTGCCATTAATCGACACGGCGTTTCGTTAATTCAGCCTTCATCCAAGGACATTCTTGCTACGCATCCATTCACGCGCATCTCGAATTGGAGCAGCGGAAACACTTACTTCCACATGACCATTGGTAATCTGGTGCGTGGAAACAAGCTCCTCTGTGAGACGCCATTGGTACGTTTAAACCTAAATGTTACATCGGGGAGATATATTATAATTATCGCTAAAATCAGTTTTCTGACCTGCTTTTCCTCTAACAAGACCACCTGCACAAGTTCTTCTAGCATGCATTGCAGTTTCAACGGAGCCTTATTATAGTTATGTCATCCGACATCTAACTTGAGTTTTACTTTGATCTGTCATGCTTTTTCAGGGTTATAAAATGGACGACCTATTAACATCGTATATCTCGTTGATGCTTTCAAATATGAATAAGCAGCGAACGGTCAGAGGGGCAAAACAGTAGGTGATCCAAGACAGAAAATATTTTGGAAAGAACGACGCGTTCTTTACACTTGTTCTTCAAGTTGCTGTTCGAGTCCGAGTTAATCGAGATCGTCCATTTCATCGTTAGCTGGACTCGTTTATCACTCCTCAGTCTTAAATCATTTATAATCTGCTCATATCAACCTCGCCACCATATTAAGTTATCGAGTCATTTTTAAGTATTTGGATGTTATTACTACGTGCAAAATCCGCGCCTGCGTTAAAAATGGCTAATTATGATTAGTATAATTAAAATTAGCGATAATAATACGGCAGTAGCCATTTTTTGATGAAGACGTTACAAAAAATAACAACTGAATGCTTATCGGAAAAATTGTGTACTTGCGTTAAAGAATAGTGGAAACTATTAGTATAGTTATTATTATTGTTATTATTATTATCAATTAAAATGGACCAGCTCGTGTCGAGCCAGAAAGCCCAGATTAGCGTAGACCTAAGATTCTACATGTAATAACTGCGAGCTCGTGTTCGATACTTGCCGCATAAAAGAGCTATTTCAAGGTTCAACAATAATTGACTTGGATGACGATTGGAATGGATGAAATGAGTAATAGCAGTACGTCGACCACAGTAATTTATTGCATGTGATACAGGAATAGATAACTTTACCTTACAAATATAAATAGATCGATACATTTATTGATATAAGAATAGAGTTTAACAATAAAGATTTCTTAGTACTGTGCGTGTACTTTCTATCCGAATTCATTCGTACATTTATACCATTTCTCAATTAGAAGATATCTACTAGTGCGATTATGTTATATAAACAGACTGTGACGAAAATGGTATTTTTCACATTGTCACGTTTTAGATCTATGTTGTTTTCATAAGAGAGGTTTTGTGCGATATCATTTCCTGAAGTTCTAAGAACGGGTAGTGGACTAAGGTTTGACACCGCATGAAGTTACAAAACATAACCTGTATGACTTACCTGAGCCGTAATTGCGTTTTGTTGCAAGCGCTAACACCACTCACTGCAAAAGATTTTTCAGTCTGTGTATTACCGAAGTAATATGTGGAACACCCAGAAAGCGATATTCCGTATAAGCAATGAGTACTGCCAAAAGGCCAAAGGATAATACCTCGTTAAGTTCATGAAGTCAGGGAATCTCTAGATTTAATCGGAGCACATACAGTTTCTCGTTTGTTAGGTTCAACAATCTAATAAAGATATCTGGCTAAATTGGCCGTAGCTTCAAAATTACTCGATATTTACATGCTAACAGGAGAAAAAACTGAACGGTGTAGGAAGAAGTGAGATTCCACTCGCTCAAATCATCTTTAACGACAACGTCCAGATATATCTAGCTTTATTGTTCTCATGAAGTCATATAAGGATTAAATGCGCCACACGGCAGGCTGTAGATCACGCCATTACTTTAGTTTCGGGTGGTACTTCAATTTAAAATTAAATACTTGATTACGTAGAAAAACTTCAAAAAAATTATTTTGAAAGAATTAATATGTCAGCTGAAGCCTACGGTATCTGTTTAATGTTGAAGAACGTTATTTTTCTTCAAACTTCGCCAACCTAGCCCAACTGAGAAATTGCAAACAGTTTTCTCTGATTAGACCAATTCAAATTATTTTACTCTTTGTTTATTCCTATGATTTGTAATTATAATTAAAATTTACTTTAATCTTGATTAGGGGCTAAAGTAACAACAAATCTAATTCGTGTAAGGACAAAGTATATTTACAAAGTTTTATTTACGACACTACCTCAAAGAGTAGTAACTATTACTTTTATTGGTATATAGCATGACGGACGAAATTAACTAATGAAAATAGCATTAATTATCAATAGCAAAATTTTAATAGAAATGAGAGAGACATGAGGGTAAGAGCAACGTAGTAACTATGATCATAGTATTCATGTTCATGCGCTGTTAAAGTGGCAAGGTTGCCGGTGAACGGGGCCTAATGAAACATGTTACGTGCGGCGGAAAATATACACACAATAGGGCTAGCTACGGATGAAGATGTCGCTCCCCTATATGCTAAGTCACTGTTTGGCTTACAGCCTCTAGCCATGATGATATTCAACCCAAATTTATCTCGAATCAGCTCCCTGTTTTTACATGCATTTTTCCGTTTTCATGTATATATATATATATAACGCCTTTTGTCCCTTATCATCGTGCCATGAATACTATAGTATTATTATTTTTATCCTTTTTTACATAATGAGTCTGCTTGCATGAAGCAGCACCGATAGAGCATTGCTGAAACTTATGAAAATCGTTTTTGTTTCAGTGTTACTGTCATTTCATACTGATAATCATATTTTGCTGCGTATCCTCGTTTGGGTGCTTTTTTCTCATGTGAACGTTGAGATCACCTCGGAGTGTCGATTGAAAGTCGCAATGTTGACACTTGAACGGTTTGATGCCGAGGTGACCCATTATATGTCGTTTCATATTGGACGGAAAGGCCATTGTCTGTGGACAAAGCAGACATTGATGCATTCGTACCCCGTTGCTATCAACGACCATCTGTTGGTGAACGTTCACTAATTCATCGAGATTCGATTCCCCACCATCGCGTTGTTCTGCTCGAATTAGGCCTGCCTCGATGCGGGCAAGACCCTCACACTTTCGACTGTTGTTAGCGCTGGGGTTTTGAACTGATTTCATCGCACCTCCACCGGCCAAGGTGGCACCCTCTGCACTTAATGGTGGTCCGGTACCAGCTATTGTAATGACCTTCCCAAGTCCTGATACAGGAACTTCGCCAGTGCCGCTCGTGGCTACGGTTGTCGGTGGTCGCGACCGAAGCGCCACAACATCGAAACGACGCCGTTTTGATTGGTTCGTCCGACACAATCTACTAAAATCGTCATGCAGACAGCAGCAGCATGAAACTTGTAAGAATACAACCAACTGTACAGATAAAACGAAACAGTATAAAGCGCAGTAATAGCCAGTTGAACCTGGCTTCAAATTCATTAGTGCATACCTTCCTATTTAATCGAATCGACGAAGAATATCCTTTTAGTTTTTTTACTCAAGACACAGAAATAAATATCAAAGACCGAATTCGAAGGAGGTTACGTTTTCCATTTTTTGATTAAGTGTAAACTTACATTCTTTCCACTGGCCGCTGTGTGAACAGTCGTGGGGTTGACCGCTGATCGAAGTTAGCTCTTGAAGAAATCACTATGGTACGCAGCCCCGACGAATGTTGTTGACTTCCACTGTGCGACGCCGTTACCGAAGATCTTTTTACTGGCGGAGCGATAGCTACTGCCAGATCATCCGTGACGAACGAATCTTCTGGCACATGGCCCTCCAGAGACTGCACTTGAACCAGTTCTTGACCTTCTGTAATTACATCTGAAAGATCAAAAGTCGGAAGAGTAATAAGGTTATATTAGACCAATTAGATTTTTAGAATTTTAGACGAACTCCTAATAGCATTCGTTGAAAATGCTTTATTAAAGTCGTGCTACTGCCATTTAGCAAACTAGCGCATGAGTAAAATGAAGTAGAAAAACACGACTTTCCACTAACATTGCAATTAGGACATAATTAGAATGTTCAATCGACCAGAACTTTACTGGTGGCTGTCTTAATTTGCTATAAATACGTACTATTTATCCTCAATAGTGTGCCAATAGTGAAGTGCTTACTACATGTGGGAACGCGTGCTATTGGCTTGAATTTTAAAATAAATACATTTAGTTTTAGATGTTAGTAGTTGATGCAGCGATGATACAGCTCCAAACGCAAAACTTACGTTTGGAAAAAAAATTAGGATACTTATTATTAACACGGTGTACCGACGTTTGTTGTAACCTTGCTGTCTGTGACGTACCAGATGCCTCAAGTTGGGATGTATTCGCCGTTGTAGTTGCTTCTGTGGTAGTCGTCGCAGCTTCCCTTGTGCTCGTCGGGGTATCAGCAGGATCCACATAATTGTTCATTTCTTCGACGTGACAAACCGTGCCTTCAAACGAATTCGCATCACTTCTGCTGCAGCTTTCTAGTTGAGTACTGACGGTTTGCCCACTTACATCGGTCTCCTCATCGTGTCCCTCCGGGCCACGAATAATACTCACCAATCGCAGGACATTTGCGGCTTTAACAAAATCCTCAAATATCGATGCTTTAATCGCCACCTGCAAACAATGTTTATCATGGGTTGACTGCAATAATTTGCTAAGTTACACCACGTTAATAATTTGAGCGCGATTAAACAAATGAGTCAATGGTGAGTCAACGTAGTTCTATATGCATCAATGGAAACATCAATAGAAGTTTTGATAGAAGTGCTGGCCAGTATTATTGGTTATGATTACGTACCTTTCCATGATACATGTAATCAACAAGACAGCGTAATGTGTCGATGTCCAGGTCTAGTAGAACAATAACAGGACTTTTGCAAGGATGCTGAACTAGCACATCCTCTAAAAATTTACTCTGCGCTGCCATCACCACCTGCAAAAATGTAATTTATAGATTAAAATCTGTGAAGTCAGCAGAAAGTGGCCGTCGAACGTTCGAATGGTAAAGCGACAAACGTAACGCACGTTTTTTTTTTAACTGTATAATATTTTATTTTACACATGATCTTTTTAACAGTGCCACTGTGCTCATTGTCAAATTCAATACGCATTACAAATATTAATAGTTTTCTTTTTGATACTCAACAACTGAACGGATCCAGCTATATCTGGCTGGTACCTTTTAACAGAACATCTTGCCAATCCTATTTTCCGCAAAGCCATAATTAAATGTATCGTAATACTGGACATGATAATTGTTTATGATTCGCATAGTGCACAAAACTGACTCTATTTCTGATGAATAGAATCTACAGTGCATCCATGTTAAAAAGTGAAAAGAATATCTAAACTTTACATACTAACAGTAATCTGATTATGACAAAGAACGAACATACTACCAGACAACTAGCGCTAGGCCAAATTAAGCGTTACACGTTACGTATTTTTTTCGGTTGTCTACCTACAGCCCGAGGACAGAAACATCGCTATATTTCACAAAGCGCTGCAGAGACCGGGACTATGAGTTAAAAAGAGATATTATTTTTCTCCTAAATCTGTTCACTTTGCAATACATTTAATTTCAGTTAATGTTAACCAGTCGTAACAATGTTCTATGTGCTACTTTATCTTGCTATGGAAATACAGACAAGCTCGTTCTTTTATGCAACAGGTTCGGGAAAGTAGAAACCTTCGGTTCTTTCCGTACGACCACCATACTGCAGAGCTACAGAAATCTGCAAGAGCTGGCAGACTTGATTGAACTCCATGAGCAGTGGAAAAACGTTCTCCATGGCTAGATATTACGACTTCTTTGATTTTCATATAAATCCAAAATATTTTTTCGTATTTCACGTCCGGTATTTAAGCCGTTAGGCATTATTCCGGATGGCTGGCTCCTAAAGCGAGACGAAGGGTGTCCATACCCAAAGTTGAATCTAGGCCACCGCGTGTTTCTATTTAGCCCGCCAACACGTTCCTCACTGCGTTATCACGGGGACAACAACATACGTAAGAAAGAAACGAAAACCTCGAGTATTTTTCCTGAGCAATCCAGTGTCTCGCTCGCACGAATTACGTGTTAATAAGCATCGAACCAAAAAGTCAGCCAGCCATGCCACAAATAGCGAGGCCATGGAGATCGTGAGTCGTGAAAGTATCACTAGGCCCATTTTATATCCTGAACATGTAGATACAAAGAGCAGTTGATGACTGAAGTATAATAAATGTTCGTTCACCTGAGTGTTTACCTTCAAAAAACGATCGTACGAAAGACAGAAAAGTCATCCCAGTGGATTAACGTCTTGCTTCTTTAAATGGCCGAATCTCGTGCAGATATCAGGTGGACGCCGCTTTAACTTTTATGCTTGTCCTCAGGTCATTTCCGTTTCCTACGTGCTTGCTTGGACCAGAGCTCACCTGCCAGGTAGGCAAGCAGGCTTAGATAGAACTGACCTCCATACGTCGTGCGCGCCGAACGCTACATCAACACGCCAATTACTTGCGGTGACAACAAGACTTATAAACAGTCTCTCTGTCTCATGCGCTAATAAGCCAGACGTAAAGTATAAAGTAATCGTCAAAGACAAAGAGCCGCGCGAACCGCACACTTCATTTCAATATCCAATTGATTCGCGTCCTCATTCCTCTTATGTAAACAATTCTGTTCATGGTTTGGCACTTACTGGGGCAATGGCGGTCAATTCCTGCCCCTGTTGTAACCAACCCATAACATCAGCCCAGAAACGCGGGAAAATCTACAATGTTAATAAGGATTTATAAACATTAAATAATTTTAAGAACAGAAAATGTATGGTATACCTTGTGTGCACGCACAGAACCATTTTTGCACACTAGCGTCGTATCCATAAGCTCTCCAGCCGCGTATAGTTCTTGCATCCGTTCGGGCAGCGTCGGTGACGCATTACTTTCTACTAGATACTCATACGTGCCCATGTTTCTGCAATAATAATTATGGAAACCTGTATAAGTATGATCATTATAGGTTAACGAAATAAGTAATTGCTAGTAGTATCGTAGAGTGCCGAATACCTTCTAATTTGACTAGTTCAGAATTTTTTTAATTTAATTTTTAAAACAAAAAATTAAGTAAAGCTGAACTTAAATTTTCTTACTTTTACTATGATAAATAATATCAAGCATGTACAGTATTCGTATGTTAAAACATTGCATGTAGCTTCCAAATAGCGAGTTAAGTTATAGGAAATCTCATTAATTATACACATTAATTTATGAACGACTGCCGCGTTGTACAAGGTGGAAACCCGGCTGGGGTACGAAAATATATCTAGTTAATTACTGATCTATTTTACTAACAGCCTAGGTTTCTAATTCTTTGACTTTTTTTCCATTCGAGGAACCTTGAAAGCTCGCTCTAAAGGTATGCATAACCATATCATATTGCAATACTATGTTAATAGAACAAACAAATATCAAATTTTCCCATAAAACATCGTTTATACTTAGCAGTAAACGGCACAGACAAAGCACACCCACGTGTCTAGTAAATGTCTTAATTTTACGCAAAAATATAAGCATTGACTCTTAGAAGAACATAGGAGAAACGTGCATAATCAGTTCCGAAAAAACGCGGGTAAAATAATTCTAGCTATGAAATATTGTATTATTATTATTATTATTAGGTGTGAAGTAATAATCTTGTCAACAGTCTATTCTCGTAAATAAAACAACACTATGCCACTATGCTAAGAACGCAAACGAAGAGAAATAAATCACTTTGCTACATACATGTAAGTTCAAAATTAAATTGCCCTTTCTAAATCAGTACAAAATATTTATAAAACAGTTCTATCAAACTCAACTATTGTTTGTGTATTAATTTAACTCAACGTACCGGGTAAAGAACGTGCCGCAAATACAATGAGATCTTTCGCTCTTTTGAGCAATTTGTTCTTTTCGGAAGGTTATCCACAGGGTGTTGCACGGTTAAATATAGGTGTGAGATTCATTCAATTTAACTTCACTTCTCAAGGCGGCTCCGGCTCGTTGTGGGCTGTTCGTTTATTTATCGATTCATTTTAATACGGTCGAAACATCATTTGCTGCTAGACGACAGTTTGCTCATCGTGTTCGTCAACTGTCTTCAGACACTGTTGAATACTGAAACGAGAAATTTGTATTTTATTTTCTAAAAATTCGACGCCAAGCCCTAATTTTTCCGTACATTTCACGATAATTCGAACACGACGAACTTCGCCAGCGTAGCTTTTGTTTACTAGGTCCCAGCTGATGGCTAGCTCCTTTTGATCGAAGAAAGCTGGCTTGTTGTTGATCGAACAACATTCGGCAAACGCCCGGGCTAATTCAAAAAATGCGTAAATAAAAGCGGCACAGCATAGATACAGGCTAGTAAGTATATGTACATATACAAAGGGAAAAGTCATGGTAGTATTTATCGTATTTGTAAACGACAACAAGATACTAACTCCTATATAAAGCTGGGCGCGATTTCTAGAAGGATCCTGTTGAGGAGCTATTTTATACTTGGGTCTCACTACCGAAGTAATACAAAAGTTCTCATATTGACAAATATTACACAATAATTTCCTTATCTAGTTTAATTTTCTACAAAGTTTTTTACTGGTATATAATATCACAGCCTCAAAAATACTAACTGGACATAGTGCTCTATTGTTTTTTTACTTTGCACAAAACTCGACAATTCATTCATTCGTTTCGTAGGGTAAACCCTCGGTGGCACGGGTTGGCGCGCTCAGTCAACAGATGATTAGTGCGAGCTTGTTCTACTGAATGTTTCTTTATTCTCAGTCTTGTTCGAAAGAATATTTGGTAAAGTTCGCAGCAGAATAAAACGGGCTGGTGGTTTTTATAAAGTGGAGAATTGTTGTGAGAAGATGTCACGAATTTCGAAGCTCAGTATTCGCGGGATCCGCGGGTTTGGACCAGAGGAATCCGATACACAGGTGCAAAGGAGCGCTTTATACAAATAGATTTCTTTAGCTGAAGTTATTGATTTGGCAACCCAACGAAAAATTTTTTTCTGTGGCTAGAGTTTTGAAATTACTGTAGGATGATAATTGTATACGCTTTATGTCTAATCCCTCATCCGTTGGCGATACACTCCTGCTTGTGTCCTTAAGGACTTGTAAAACGCACAGCCTGAATGATCGTAATAGCTAAGTGTTAGATGAGCATTAAGAAATACTATTAATATAATTAATGAATAGTATTGTTAAGTTACGACAAAGAATAAACACTTTATCACAAGATATATTCACATGTTATATGTACTCACCGATAGCTATTGATTAACTAACTTATTAACTTTTGCGCCGCCAGTGCTAAAGTGGGCGTGAAGTGCGAGTCGTGGATGAAAGCGGAACTACGCATCTGCTAAAACCAGCCGTGTTCTTAGTTTTCTGGTGTAAAGCTAAAAGTAACCAACGGCCTTCAAAAGAGAATGAAAAATGTTCATCAATAGCAGGCTGTGTTGTTGCTCTTTTGTGACAGCTATGTCTTGACAATTGTCCAGCGCATAAACACGATTTCAGATTGTGTTCAAGCCGTCGAAGACTCGATGTTTTGTATTAAATTAAAGTATATGCTATAGTAGCCTGTGAAAAATTAGCCATAAGCGTAAGCGGTTCTTCATTTTCTAAGCAAATTGCTCTGCACATATACTTGATATTAACATAAATTTTGCATGTTGTAGCGGATTACGTTTACTCCGCCTCTGACGCTTATTCTTGGTCACAATGGAGCAGGAAAGTCTACCATAATTGAGTGCCTTCGGATGATGACCACGAGCGATATGCCACCAGGTCAGGGGCAGTGCTTCATTCATGACCCCTCTCTATCGGGCAAGGCGACCACTCACGCGAAAATCGAGATGAGGTATACACTTTTCTAAAATTTCATTTTGCTAGAACACCTAAGTTTTGCATTTGTAACATAACAATGAGCATTACAGCAGGTTCTCAAAAATACACCGTTCCGGGTCATATTTTCGCAGATGGTGTCGCATTTAATGAGTTCGCACTTAACAAGTGTCCGGTGTCTACAAATAGTATATATAGCTTTCTCATAGTTGTGCTGCACTCCGCTTCTATAGACCGAATCTTACAATGGATCAAGAAACGCGATAAAGAATTGATAAAAGATATTATTAAAGCGGGTGAAAAAAGAATCACAGAATATAACGACAAAAGCCGTTGTTATATATATATATATATATAACAGTAAGCATGGTAGCGTTTATTTTTCGCTTTTCTATGTTGATACACTTTTGCTGTATAGGTTCCTCATTTTGGGTGGAAACGATTGGTTAATGTACGTTATTGATAGGGAAAATGACAGGCATAACAACCGCATTCCAACTAAGAGCCTAGCACATAAAGAATCTCTCATGGAAAACCCTAAATGTGACAAATAAAACTGAATCGTCTTTATTCCTTTAATTGATTCTAGACTGACAGACGCAAAGGATCGGTCATTCGACGTGTCCAAGATTTTCGCGTTAACGCGAAAAGACAAAACGTTTAAATTTAGCACAACGGACACGACGATCAATAACCTTG
The DNA here is from genome assembly GCF_002443255.2 of Varroa destructor. Lineage (NCBI taxonomy): Eukaryota > Metazoa > Arthropoda > Arachnida > Mesostigmata > Varroidae > Varroa > Varroa destructor. The sequence goes on from NW_019211454.1 coordinate 37,857,441, forward strand.
AAAACAATCAGAGTATGGGATCGAAATGTTGCGACGTAAACTCTTTCATGTCTCAATCTCTTGGTGTGCCGAAAGCTGTTTTGCAGAATGTTATTTTCTGTCATCATTCCGAATCGGACTGGCCTCTAGGAGAAGGTATGTCTTTCCAAATGATGCTAAATAAGAAATTAATGCATCATATCAATGATTATTACAGCTAATTAACTGACAGACTCGTATTCTTGTACAGCTGGAACATGGTGTCAAGTGAAACACAAGGTCAAACTTGACTTCAAATTAAAAAGCTCTGTTAAATTGTCATTGAATCTGAATAGTTTATATTCCAATATATAAAATAAGTGAAAACTCACCTTAGCGCTTTTTTAATTCATTCGAATTTTCAGATAAATAGATTAGTTCGCTGTCTGTAACTGTCAAAAAATTTCTGTAAGATGAGCCTTACTGTTTCATTAAATAAAGCGTACATTTCTGTTGTTTATTTTCTCAGGCAAGGCACTTAAGGAACGATTTGACGCGATATTTTCAGCGACAAAATACGTCGAAGTGCTAGAGGTATTGAACAAAGAAAAGAAGGAAGTTAAAGCTAAAGTGAACGAACTCGAGGCTTTAAGGAGGCCTATAACGGAGAAGTTGTGAGTAGAAAAGAACTCTAACTAAGGAAATGCTAATATATATAACTGCCCATGTACGAATATATGGAGCGTAGGGCAAAAGGCTTTTTGACAGTTTGAGAGTTCTTGTTTTCACAGTATATGTGTGTGTTGTATACATAAACTATATAACATTTATCTGTGAAGTGACTTTTTTGTGAATTGCCAAAAGACTTTTGCCTCAAACTATGTTATTTTGTTAATAGCAATTCTTCGTAACTATTAAATTCAATAGTATAGATAGCAAAACATTAAATAATGAACATGGAGCGTTAATGTTGGTGTCTTGTCTTTAAACAAGAGCATTTTTGGTCACTTCAGAACAAACTACAAAAATGATCTTCAGGCCATTACTTCGAAGAAAAGCAGACTGGATCAACGGAAAGCTGAATTGGACGCAACGCGACGACAAGAGCAAGAAGTCAGCAAGGAACGAGCTAAAATTGATCGGGAGGTTAGAATTTATTAGTACCAAAGCTTTGTCGATAACCACAATTCAAATTACTATTAAATCTAAATATTTCCTGCAACTTACCGTGCAGTTTCATTTTGCTTATCGTGTTGCTATAGTTGACCTTTGTTGGTCGCGTCGCTAAGGGACTCCTTCCTAGTCAATAGGTCTCTATATTAGCATTTTACTCTTAGCTCATTTTAAAAACTGCTAGACGAAATCGCTACAATATGAAATAGTTACGAGTATAAGCCGCTAATGACAGTCTAGGACGGTGAGGCATTTTAATGTTAACATGTGTTTAATTAAACAAATGTGAGTCTTTAAATACTTTACGAGAGGGAGCCTATGGAGTAACCAATCAGTGATAATTACTTTTCGAACATTTTATTATCTGTTTTATTCCTGTGATGATTTTGACTATGCTGTACTACTCGTCATTGGTAACTGGACGCAGTATCATGAGTTCGCAGCCCTTGAGCAGGAATATGTGCGACGAGTTGAAGAGTACAAGTCATGCAAAAACAGACTGGATGAGCTGCAGGAGGGCGTCCAAGAAGTGATGGACTTGTCAAGAGAAGAGCTTGAGGAAGAGCTTAAAAACTTTGATCAACGAATGGCTGATCGCAAACAACAAGTCGAGCAAAGTAAACTTGAACTTCGTAAAATGAAGGATGCCAACGAAAAAAAATGGTCGGAACTTCGTGAAAAAGAGTCCTCACTCGGTTTGTATCTATCTTTATTATTGTCTCAATACGGCTGATTTACTAAGAGGTTCGACTGTTGCTGACAGGAGTGTGGGTTTTGTATGGATTTGCAGTTCGTCTGGAAGGAGAATACCGGCAGCATGAGCAAGCGATTCAAAAAATGTTAGCATCCCTACGGTCGCTCAACCGAGCGCTTGATGCTAAGGTCGATATCAAATCTGACGATTACGCCGAACATAGAATTGACGGACATGTCAACAGACTTGACGAAGTCATCAAAACGGTTTGTGAATTTCACTGCTTTCAACCTGGGCTGATCAAAAAACGCGGCGTTTGGAAAGAGCAGTATGGCGAAACGTACGCGGCTTAGGGTTTTGTTTTTAAACTGTACAATTGGAAATATATATACAGATGCCTGTATGTACATGTTTTGTTGTGGCAGGCGGAAGGCGATTTGGCTGCAAAGAAGAAACACTTTTCTAAGGAAATAGAATCACTGCAGGCGAAAATCCGGGATGAAACTGAACAGAAAGCATCCTATAAGGTATGTAATAGAGCAATTTGATTAATAAGAGTGAATGAATATGAATTAACTTGAGACTCGGCAGTCTTGCCCATTTAACATATAAGCTTCGTTTCTTGCGCTCCTGCGACCCCTTGTTTAACGATAAAACATAGTAATCATCGTATTGCAACTGTGTTTGTATCTTTTACTTATAGACCCGGCTAGATTCCTTACGCAACAAACAAGATGAGCTAATGATGGAAATGGCTCTTAAGAATCAGGAGTTAAAGGAGGTAGCCTCCATTGGAGTTAAGATGGACCAGTTTGATGAAGACATTAGGAACATGAAAGAATCCGTTGAAAAGTATGATTTTATCTGGTTTGAATGCTTTTCGTGCTTAATGAATATGGGCATTTTCTATCCCGTTGGGGTTAGCGTATGAAAGAACAGGATTCGATGACAGAAATGAAACAAGTAGTCCGCTGGCATTTTTTATGTAATATTAGTGTTTCTTTCATCGTGCGCAGATTGAAGAAAGTAACAAGTGAGTCTGCCCTTGAAAAACTGACTCAGGAAATTGAAGATATTGCCTGCAAAGAGTCCCAGTTCAACGAAGAGCTCAACAGCGCAACGAAAAACAGCGCCGCACGAAACAAGATCAAGACACTTGAAAATCAAGTATGCAAGTTTTCCGGGATCAAATGGTGTCAAAACGCATTTCGAGAATATATTAGCGTAGTTTCTCCCATAGACAGTTATTTTAGAATAATTTGATATGTAGATTTAATAAATTATACCTCGGATATTTGAAAATAACATTATTTAGTTTGTTCTTACAATGCAAATAGGAAACAAATCAGTAAGCTAAGGTCAACTGCTGAAGCTACAGTTAAATTTTTAGATCAGCAAGAAAGCGAAAGCTATCAACACCCTGAAGCTACGGATGATACGTGAATTAAAAGAACCGTTTGCTGCAATGGAGTTGCAATTTCCCTCTAACGAATGGGCTCGCGTAGTAAAGGGAGCTCGATCAACTCTTGACGATGAGGTTACTCAATTACGAAAAACTCTGGAGGCAAAAACACGAGAAATGACAAAGGTAAAGGTTTAATATTTAGTTATCATAACTGTTGCATGATAGTAGCGTCATTTCGAAATATACGGCATTGTTATCGCAAATTCTAGTTTTTTTTTTCTCTATTTTTAATGTTTACGTTTCGTTTTTATCGTTTTGCGTAAAGGTTCTACAAATGACAAAGTTTACTCGTTGAGCTGATATTTTTGGTACACGCGATGCACCAGCAAAGACAAATTCGTGCTAAGAAGTTCGAGTACATAAACGTGCAAACATAAAAAGTATTTGCTGACTTTTTTCGCTTTTGTGTAACTTACTATGGCGGTATGCAGTGTCAAACCGAGCTTGACATGGGCGAGAAGGAGTTGACTAAGTTGCAACATCGACTAAAAGAACTGCGAGACAAAATTGATGATGAAGTAGGCTTAGAGCGTACGCTCGATGAAACCATTATCGAGACAGAAGAGCAACTTAACGAAATGCGCAACCAGGATAGCATCTTTATCGGAACACAGCACATCTATACACGGTCAGTTGAAAGAAATAAAAACAAATATAAACTGCCGTTCTCACTTTAGGCTAATTTATTAAATATTAGCTACTTTAAAAGCACGCGGTTGTTCTCACCGTATAAAAATTCAAAATTTTACGTTTACAACCCGACTAAAAGCGCCTTAAATACTTCATTGGCTCTCGCTTTTATTGGCTACTGTGGTTTCTCCTTATAATGTTTTCCATACAAATTGGTAGATTTTGGTTAATAAATTCCGAATATATATTTCAGGTATAAGAAAAAAATGGCAGAACAACGACGTACCCATAGCGAGCAGTGCTGTCCCCTTTGTGAACGCTCGATGGTGGACTCCGAAGTTAAGAATCTTGACAGTAAGCTAGAAAGGTTGATGAGTGAGTTACCAAAGCTTAGGGAAGGCTCAAAAAAGGAAGTGACCGACCTTAGCGATAAGCTGGGAACACTCAATCTGCTTAAGCGGTACGATCGACAGCATCTGTATGGTTGCCATTCTTGTGGCTTATTATGATTTTTAGGTTTAAGGTCACCGTATTATCTGTGGCTGCAATGTAACGATATGAGATTAACTACTTTTTTGCAAGCGCTTTCAGTATCAATAGTTCGCAATGAGCAATATTGCCAGAGGCTATGTCCAACCATAAAACAGGTAGTTTTTATTGTTGTGAAGAAAGATAATGCAAGAATGATACTTGCTTTAGTTCAAAGCTAAAGATCATATCAAGAGAGCCTAAAATTACTCAGTCTCCAACTAATCTAAATGGAAATTTGAATAGCTTTACTGTTTTGGGGTTTAAACAAACCAAATACTAAAGCCAATCTAAACAGGTTAATAAAAAATTGTATTATTTTATCCCTAGGGATGATCAAGAAAAAGTAAAACTAGAAGACGATCAAATTCCAGCTCTCGAAAAACATGTCAGAAGCCTACGGGATCAGTTACGAGATCTCACGACACAGATTGAAGAATTGCAGAAGCAGCTAGAAATGAAAAGCGAAATGTCTGCAGCCCTCAACAGCCAAATAGGGTCCTGTGACATGTATGACAGTGGTGTGCGAGAACTGGATGGCTTACGGTCAGAACTCAAGAAGGAGCAGGTTGAGCTCGAAGGTACTTTACTACAAATCCGTGCGGATCTCTATGTTGGTGCAACGAACTAGTATTTTGAACCTATGAAAACTTCTGTTTTGGTTAAATCGATTTCAGCTAATATGTTTTATTCACCTCATTGCCATGATTCTCAGAATATAAGTACAAAACAGTATCTGCTTAAATTAAAGGAAAAATGTTTTAGTTCATGGTTTGCTTAACATGTCAGTTGGAGCTTAAAACTTAACTTTTGAAATGCATTTGAACATTGGAAAACCATTTCAGAGGATTGTCGTGATGTGGACGATGTTATGGTTGACATCAATGAAGCAAAGGAGAATAGGAAAAAGCTTGAAAAAGAATGGAAATCAAAACAGGATCAGATGCAAGAGCTGAATAATTTACAGGTATGGCATAATTTAGTCTTTGTTTGTAATAACATAAAAATAACGGGGAGTAAGGACGTCGAGTAAGTTAGAATTAATCGCCCATAACATTCTTACAGCGCTTTGATCATGCATGAATGTGAATACTAATAAAGGCCTGGTACTCTAACTGGCACTTCATAGGTGAAACTGAGTGAAACGAAAAATTCACGGTTAAAGCTAATTAATAAAGCCGGACAAGAAACGCAGATTAAGCAGGCACTGGAGAAGCTTGAAAAGGAAAATGTCCAATTGGATAAGGATTTGCCTGAAATTGAAGCTAAGTGTAAGTGAAATTGATTTTTTATTTTTTCAGTCATAGAGAGAAGATAATGATCTATTTGCACTGTAGGAAATAACGAAAAAGAAAGGGAACGTGCTTGTTTCTTTTTATAGTAAGCAAGGTGATAAAGTCGCTGGACGAATTGGAATCTTCGTGTTCGAAGCTATTGCGCCAACAAGAACGGCAGATCGAAGATCTGAGCTCAAAACTTCTGCGAGTGAAACAGGAGCGAGAAGATCTGAGTAAAGCACTTAGGAGTCTCGAAGAGTACGAGCAAAGCGGTAAAAAGGATAAAATGAATGCTGCTAAAGAAGAAGTAAGTCAGTACACTGTATTTTATATCCCATAACAACACGATTACTAGCTTACCTACGCTACAACAGGTAATCATATCGATTGTTTTGTGAAAGGGTGGAATAGAATTCCTTTGGTTATTCTTTAGGTTGTCAAACAAAAGTCAGTTGTAAAAGAAGCACGTAACGAGTATGAAGAGAAAGAAGAGCTCACCAGACAACTGGAAGTTGAGGTTAGCAGGGAAAGTAGCCGGCGGCGAGAACTCAGCGATAACATTGCCGTAATTGACAAGAAGGCTGAACTTCAAGTGCTTAAGAAGGAAGTCACTGAACATAAACAGCTACTGGAAGATCATAACCTTGGGTAAATACGAGAAAATATGTACTTCTTCTTGTTCTATAGTACAGCGCCATCAGCAGAACTTAGTGATCTCTTAGGGAGCAGCGCTATTCATTTAACGGAATATAAGCCTCTATATTTGCTGATTAGAACAACGCTGATGAAATATATAAAACCTATTTGGTGCACACCAGATTGACAATTTGGAATATACTGCTTTACTATCGTAATACGAACGCTAATTAGGTATATAAGCCATGCGAAACACGCGTTTTTCTGCAATTCTGATTAAAAGATGGTTCGATTATCGCTAATATCGTTGTACTTGTATTTCCCAGCGAGGAAAGTATATTGAAGAAACTGGAGCGGATCAAAGCTCAGCATGAAGAACTCAAAGGCCAGGAACTAACGAAGGCCTCGGATGTTCGCAATCTAGAGCAGACTCTGGCTGAGGAAGAGGCGAGAGCGCAACGTATTGGAGGAACCGCCGAGAAAGAATTTAAAGAGTGGCTTGCTGAGAATCTCGTCGAGAAGCAACTTTTGAGGGATATTGATATTGGATATGCCGCCCTCAACAAGGCTATTCTCGCCTTTCACCAGGAAAAGATGTCACTAATAAATAAAATTATTCATGTGCGTTGGAAATATACCGACTATAGCTACCCACAGCTGGCATGCATAATTGCTATACCGTTTTTGTTTAACTGACAAATCTGATCAAAGAAGAAATTCAGATCTTCACCAGAAGCGACTTGTATGATATATACATTTGCCTGGAGTGATTCACGACCTTCAGCTCAAAAGTCTCTTTAGAAACAATTATGGGAGCTGTGACGTACGCTCTTTCGATTTCGTAGGCATGCATTCTCCACATAAATCCCTCCGGCTTTGTTTCATTCTATTTCCACTTTCTTGTGAAAAAATATCTCAGTGGATGCTTAGATCTATAAGCATCCACTGACATATTTAAACACACGATTCATGCAAGACTGGTTTATCCTAACAGGCTAAGTACCGTCTCAATTACCACCTGGAAAATGTGGTCGATGGATGCATGAATAAATCGTTTCACTATCAACTTAGCAGCCTCAATTATAATATTACCTTCGGCATTACTTTTTAATTAGTTCGGGAAATATTTATTTAAGCCATATTATGCCATAATTTTTTTGTTAATTCATGGAATAGGTTTGACTCCCTCAGTAAGTTTTGTATCTATATTTATTATTTTTTTTTTACCTAATTTGCATTTCTTTAACAAACTTACCAGTTAAGTGGGATAAGTACGGCTAATGGAAACTTCGTTTCGTTTGTCGTGGGATCTTTGTTTTATAGGACCTTTGGATCAATGTCTATAAAGGCAATGACATTGAAAACATCGAAATAAAGTTTAACGAAGACACTGGTAGTACGTCGAAATCGACTACAAAGAGAAACTATCAATATCGAGTCGTTATGAAGCGTCAAGGTGGTATTGAACAAGACATGCGATCAAGATGTTCTGCTGGACAAAGGGTTCGTATTAAACTTTCGTTAAGAATAGTGATAATCGTGTACGAAATGTTTCAAAAAATGTATATACAGTTTTAATATTTATATCTTCAATTTATATATATATATATATATATATATATATATATATATATATATTGCAAAATAATTTATATAAAATATATAACTTTTTCTTACTGCAGATGTTTGAAATTATTATTAATTCACAAGCAAATATTTCATTATAGCACATTCTTGCTCAATTATGGCTTTTAAATCATTTAGTGTCATCGATTTTCTGACTTAGTTCTTAATTCCTAAAGTATCCCTTAATTCCTAAAAGAAAATCCATTGCCTTCGAGTCTAGAGAACGGGCAGTATATCCTATGGAACCTTTTCGTCTGACCCACCTGTTTCAAAGATTCTTATTAAGATATATGCAAGTATCGCGATGGTAGTTTGCATATCCTGTTTGAGATAAAATTTGGAATGTATATCTTCCATCACAACATCTTGAACTGCGATTGACGGCTATTTTGCTGATGCCAAGCTCACGACTTGATTGTCATATCGATTTTTGAATAGGTGTTTCGCTATAACTCTCTAATACTGTTTCTTGATTGGTAAAGCTGTTTAATGTTCTTGGTCTTAATCGAAACGTTTTTGTGAACATTCTTGAATTGAAAAGTTGCATCCTTTTCGATATCATATTTTATTTGAGTGAATATAAGTCACGTAGGTGGACCTGCCTAAGGCTCCTGCAGTATCGTTATTTAACATCCACTACATTTTTTACTTCGAATAGTATTTTAAAGCAATGTAAGCAAATGCTTTTTAATTCAAAAGTAAATATTGGTCCGCTCATTATTTACAGGTGATAACTTCCTAAAAATGAAGAATAATCAGAAAGTTATGACCCGCTAAACATATGTATAGTTTTGGAGTACCCTGTCTATTTATATATGATTAATTCTCACGAAATATTGACATTTTTTAATTTATAATGTCATAATTAGGTTCTAGCAAGTCTAATAGTTCGACTGGCTCTGGCAGAGGCTTTTTGTGATGGCTGTGCAATGCTGGCGCTAGATGAGCCTACAACAAATCTAGACCATGAAAATATGATGAGTCTTGCGGAAACTCTGGCTGAGATTGTTCGAAAACGGAAAACTGAAAAAAACTTCCAGATGGTGAGTACAGAATCGAGGGAGAGCTTAGTTTACTCAAATCTTTTCCTTTGAGTTCTAGTCGGTCTTATCCGCATGGGTACACACAATTGCTACACAAAAAGTTGGAAATTGCGTTAGATGTAAATACAAAAATTTGTTTCCAGTTGTCTCCATACAAGCTGTAATCTTCACAACTATTCACTAAGATTTTTAATTTGCAAAGAAGTGACGAGTTTCTTCATTTAAACACTGACAACATGACATGCTCAAAACTTATCTTTCAAGAACGCTGCTTTGTATAATAGCAAGCTATTTTTGTTAAATGAACGTTTCAGGTAGTTATTACTCACGATGAGTCGTTCGTTATAGCACTATCCAAGTGTCTACATGATATTGGAGAAGTGAGACATTATTACAAGGTTGAAAAGAACGAGGATAACCTGTCTGAAATTCGTAAACGGAATCTTGACTTTGAGGAATAATCATTTAACAAGCAACAGACAGTTGATCGGGAGGAATATAAACATTCCGAACCATTACATAGGACCTTGATAGACTCAACCAGGCTGGCAAACCATAATAATCGAACAGCATCTATCACTCCTATATATGCAGACATAATTAATTATAACTGGACATGGTGATTGATTCTAATGGCTTAGTATATGGCATGTGTAACGTTGATTATCGCCTATTGGCTAGGTCGATCAATTATTTCTCAAAGGATTAATTCTAGGAATAGTAGAAGCGTAATTCCATAAAATTTCAAATCACGGTTGGCCAAACTTTTTTGATTGATGCGTTGCTTTGAAGTGTTTTTATCATTAAATATGAATGAGGTACGATTTCTATAAATTGCGAACGCACAAACTAATGTAACATGAAGCTTAACTAAAAGCTATCTTAGCACGGATTATTGCTTTAGATACAATGCACCGACAGCCATCGTTCTTGTCGCACGAACTATCGATTTTTAATTTTGGACGATAAAGTAATTTTTGTTTCATACTTTGTTAAATCATTCATTAATTATACGAATTAAACATTAAATGCAAATAAATCTGTATGTATGCCACAAATACACGATTTTATTTCGTCTAGTAAATTTGTAGATGCAGTTGAAACTCCTACCACTAGTTACTAACAGCTTGTACTTATACCAGGTTAGAAAATCTTTAAGCTAACCAAACCCCTCTTCCTAATAAACGATTAAGTATATAGGGTATGGCACCTAAATTAGGACATATGTTAGCGGGCTATTTGACGGAACTGGCATTTGTTCATCCGTTACTTTTAACGCAAAACCAAAAAATCAATTCTTGCTACAGCTAAACAATACACCAGCCATGACGAGCAACAACTGGCTCAAATAACAATTGTTGGTAAACGAAAAAGTATTTTGAAAATGGCTAGTTAGTAGTTCAGGCCCAAATTGAAGCTGGAATCACTGTGAATAATAACTAGAGTGAGTATATGTGACTCCCAAGAATGACGTTTTTAGCGCATGCAAAACAATTAATTGAAATATCTGTTTTTATTCAGTTATAGTTATAAAAACAAAGCATGAAAAAAGCCACATATGTAACATATACGTATATATACCTTTTTCTTGTGCTACGCATGTTCATTGTATGAATAAATATATTTTAAGTCATTTTGGTTGTCATTATTGACGTCCACATTTTCTCATATGTCGCCTTTTTTCAGATAGTACTTTAAAGCGCTGTTTACTTCTAGTCATCTCGGCTTTGCAAACAAGACGTTTCCGGGTGTTACGTGAGATGATTGATATCACGGTTTTCCGGAATAAAGTAATAGTACATTTCAACGGGCTCAGTTTCTATATACGATCATTCCCCGATTGTATTTTTAATAAGTCCCGTAATTTACACCCCGAATATAGATCTTGAAAATTTTCATTGCAGTAACGCTTAACGATGGCGCAGAGAACTTCGTTTCTGGCTACCTAGAGCCAAAAAATTAAGTAATCACGGAGTTCGCAGTACAAAATTTGTGCAAAAGACTATTGAGGAGGCGCTTTTTTGGCTTGTTATCTCCATTCTGTGTTGTTACAGCGATAAGGGTAATTCCGAATTCTCGTGTTTCAAGTCTTATTTACTTCCTCGCATCTTTGTTTACTTGGCCATTGCTATTGGTTGTGATGTATGAATGACGTGAAATGGGAAGAACGTATGAAAGAAAGTAGGTTGGTAATCTATGCAGATGCTGCTTAAATTATAGGCCTACTCTTTTCACAATTGTAACATTTGAATTTTCCTCATTGCATATTTGAGTGTTTACTTTTGTGCGCCTACTTTTGCTCCTTTTGCCGTGTATAATGTGGGTAGATCGTATCCACGGTAATGATTTCACTGTTATTTGTTAACGGATATGTGCTTTTGTTAATGCAAGGATAAAGAAATTATCACTATACAAAACGCTAGTTGTAAGGTTTTTTAACCCAAGTGAATGATGCGTTTGGTCCTCGAACTACTGAGAAGTTAAGAAATGAGCTAATAATACTTTAGTGAAATTGTATAATATACCGCAAGACGTATTGGATTCAAGAAAGGGGAGCTTTTATTCCGATAAAGTTATCGTGACCAGACGACGTGTCAAGCATGATGTGCGTAGGGTTGTTCTACTCGGGATAAAATATATTTGTAATGACTGTACTAATTTTTACAGCGATTTATCGTTGCTTTTTCATCGAATTATATAGGTTATTCGTTGTTTGCATTGTAGCAAAGAAGCTTTACATTGAGGACTTAACAAAATACGCTCTGCTTAAATGAGCTAATACTTTGACACTTCCGACAAAATATATGGCAACCCTATTGCAACTGAACTCGCTTTTTTTTATACACAATTAGTACACTTTGTGTTGACAAAAAGTGACGATCGAGTTTCTTTTCGAAGTTTGAAAGTATGAGTTTGATTTTTAAATACTTGTGCATTATATTTGAGTCAATGAATCTCCATGTTGCTCTCGTATCGAATTTGCAAGCGTAGATTTTATAGAAGGTTCCTTTGGTGTTTGTTGTCTCGTTTAGTTGTTTAACGTACCATACAGATCGTTCAAAAGACAGCAAGTACATGCGGTCAATATACGATAGCAGGAAGCGCTCCAGAGGACACACTACCCCTTGTCCTTCTATGAAATGTGAAAACATGTTAATTTTAAAAGCTGACTCTCCTGTATGAAAATCATTTGCGATAAAAACGCTTTTTGCATGAACTCCTGTAAAAAATGTTCAATAAAAATGCTATTTACGTAATTTTTTGAATATTGAGAAGCTAATTTTAATAAGATATTATCGCAGTCAGTTCGAGTTTGTAGTTGCTTTGGGCAAAAAGTAAGCGGTTGCGTTTTTACATTGCGTTGAACTGCTTTGTAAGGTTATGTCGCGTCCTGAACATTTGTTGTTCCTAAACATGTTTCGTTGTTGTATCTTGTTAGCATTGTTTACTAAGGTACAACCTAATGAAAAACGTTGTACTTAAGTGTGTGTCAGCTAGAACCAGACAGCATACTGTACAGTTCAGACGTTCGGGTAAATAAACTGATAACACTGATTATTAATATATTGACCGTCATGAATTAATATGCAACCATTATAAATTATTTATACCGATTCTTTTTTGGCTAAACGCTAGTTAATGCAGTCTTGTTAGCGTGGATGAGATTTTCTACGATGTTGCTGATCAATGTCTAGTGTGACAACATGGCGCAGATTGCAAACCTACCCTCTGATATCATTTGGTGTAATCTGGTTAATACCAATGCAAATACAGGTATTTTGTACCTATGATTGTAGCAGAGTTCTTATTCAAGCGCTGAAGGAAAAAATCTACGCCATGGTCAAGCTGCTCATATGTAACTGGTAAGTACAGGCGATGATATCCACATATATAGTGACGACGTAAATAAAATTAGTGAATAAATGTCAGTCTTCTTATGAAATAATTATTTGTAAAGGCTTCGAGAGCTCTCAACGTCAAATCTCGCAATGGGCTTGTTGTGCTTTTCTAATTGCATATAGACAGCAACTTCAGAAACTTCTGGAAAGCGCGACGCTTCTCAAAGCTCGTGTTAGGTTCGGTAGATTACCATAAACATTCAGTGAGTTAAATGTGATGCTATGATTCTTCTATACGCAAGCGATATAACATATACGATATTAGGTAGTTCTGCAAGGCAAAGAATTGGAAATAGAAATAACGAAAAAGAAGAAGGGGCCAATTGATTTGATTAAGATTAATTAAAGCCTAACCTCATCCGTTCTAAATTAAGGTATTGCTTAGAATTTATTAATTGAATAGATCAATATCAGTTATAATAAAAATCAAAGAACTGCGGCACAACTCAAACAAATAACAAATTCAGGAAACAATAAAAAATAGAAGATGCGATAATGAAAGACGAACAGAAGAAATCCACTAATCTTTTTCATAGAACAGAATCAGTAGAGGAAATTCGCTTAGTAGAACCGATTTGAGAAGGGAAACAAAAACCTCCGTAATTTCAGGTTGACACCGTAAACTCATGTAATAAAATGCATTAGGTTTGAAAACGCTGCCAAAGTTTTTAAATTTACGTCACTAATGGGCGGAATAAAAGCAACTGGGTTAAAGCTTAATAAAAAATAAAGCTAACTATAGGAAGCATAAACCCCAGTGTACACAAAAACGAGTTACAAAGGTCTCCCTTAAAAAGCTTTCCCTACTTCCAAATCCAAACAATTGCAGCAATTCAAGTGTGATGAAATTCAACCAAAGGAAACCAGACTGTCAAATAATTTAAGCAAAAGTTAAGACCTCGCATTTAAAATACTGAAGTTTTTCACGTAAATTTATTTTCATATAATCTGATTAATAACATAATTGTGGATGAATCCACATATATTTAATGCATATAATCATTAAATAAAGAACCGTATTTAGCGCATTGCTGAAGTGGCGTGCAATATCCAGCGTCAATATTTTGTGTTCGGCAACAGTCTAAAAACATATGGATGTGTACTGCTAATTACAGTCGTATTGTGTGTTTAGCGCAATATCGATTGACTTGGTTACTTGCTGCGATATTTCGGTAATAAGGCTACTATAAAACTGCTTTTCACATAATTACTGCTATGACCAGAAAGTAGCTGCTGCAGCTACGCGGGTTAGCCTTTTATGAAAGTCTAACTGAAAACATGAGACAGCTCCATTTAGTTTAAACATAATACATGTCTAATGATATGTTATTAATATAAGTTTCTAGGTGCCTTGAGATTTGTTTTTAATCGTTTTTCATTTTATTGATTTTGGCGGGTACATTATATATATAGCATCCACGAACATTGACGAAAGGCTGTAGCAGACGAATATTTGTCTTCAGTGACTACCAAAACTGATAATTTCTTCTCAATAAAATAATAAGCCATCAGTAGCGAAAGGAAACAGGCTTCAAATATAAAAAAGAGGTCCACTGAATAGGACGAGATCGAGAAGACACTCAATGAAGTAAATGCCATCTATTTTTTAAATGCCACATCTTTTTTAATCACATGATCGCTGATATGGTTCAAGCGAACTTTTAATGTTCAAGAACTATCTAATATTTTATACTTCAAGAAATATTTAATATGGCTGGATACGTGTTGCAGCGGTTTGGCTGAGTGTAATAACAGATCGTGTATTTGTAATTAGAATCGGGTTTGATTAAAGTATGCGGATTTAGTCTGTCATACATCCTGATCTCATACATGACATACGTTAAGTTAATATGAAGCACTAAACCGATTTTGTATGTCGACATGTAATTTATTTACATATTACATCCTACAATGGTCATTCACGAACTGAATGATGTGTAGTACTGTAACTTTGGGAGAACCTTTACCATTCAGTTCTTGCACATACGTAATAGCTCACCCATTTGTAGCTATTTTTTTTTATTTGTATCATAGAGACACCGCTGTATTTTTAATAACACCATTTTGTGGTGCCTTTACTTACTTAATTCCTGGCAAACACTTTGAATAATATCCTAGCTTTATTTCTACTGTAGCAGACTGGCGGCCTTTTCAGGGCCCGATGTCCTATTCTGCTTTCTGTTTTGTCCCTATTTTCGCATATCATTTCAGAGATACACACGTATACACATTTATTCGCACCACCTGAATATAGACTCACATATCAATTCAGACCCTGTTTCCTTTCATTTCGTTTAGTCTTCCTTGTCCTCCACTTGCCAAATATCATCTTTTCTGCAAATCTTTCAAAATCTTTTCTGCACAACGCAGTTATGCACTAGCTGATCGTCTACATACCATACTTCCTTGTGAAGGCCTATTCTTAATAAATATTCGTAATACTTGTAGTAATGGTTAGTAGGAGGGGTACGGTAGCTACAAGGACTGCTAATAACGGGTTGTAAGAAACATCACTTTCTCAAATGCTTGTTTTGTATTAACGTTGTTGTATAGCTAATTCCATGTATGTTTTTATTGATGAATCGTAGATATAATTTTTATTATTTAATTATATTACGTAGATATCATATTATTATATTAATCATAGATATTGTTTTATTATAAAATATTATTATAATTTATTATAATCGTAGATATAATTAAATTAGAACTGATGTTGTTGTTGCATGTCATAATATTTGCTGGTATATAATGCTGCACGACTCTGGCAACACAGCCTGCTCTGCTGCTTTGAGTTGTAAATTTCAATGCGTGAATCGCATTCGAATGTTAACTGAGAAAATGAAAATTCAAAATATTACTAAAATATTGTACAAGAAATAACAATCACAGACCGCCAGTCAGCGCGGAGATAACAGTCACTATTAGTACTACTAGTACAGTGTTACTATTTGTGCTCAGTGTTCGGTAATAGCAACGACGTCGTCATCCATTTTGTGGCTATTCATCAATAAAACCTTATATCTCACGCACCTGAAAAGTTGGGAAAATTACCAGCATTACTACTGATATTTTTATAAGTACTAGTAATAGTAATTGTGATCATCAATAAACACCGGCACCACGCATTCTAGCAGAACAAAATTGCCGAGCAAATCCACCTGCTACAAATTCAATTGCGAAATGCTATTTCTATCTAATTTTGTCTCGGCTTAAATTAGCGCTCTACCGTTTCTAGTCGTGTTCTGTACGCTTGCGTTTATTTCGTGTTTTTTTTTCTTTTTACTGCTATGTTTATGTTTAATATATTTCTCACTATTAACGGCTAGGATGCTGGGTTCCTCCGAGGCATCTTACGACGTCTTCGAGCACTCAGCAGATCGGCACCCGATTCTCATTGGACAAAACGAAGTTCATACAGTCGAATATTTATCATCAGTGTCCTTATCCTTGACATCGATATCGTTTGGGCAGTAAACAGTAACAGTTTTTCGTCTATCTAATTTTATGCTAGTAACAGCAGCACAATAACAATACTTCTACTGAGACATAATAATAATAAAAACAAAGGGAGAAGTTGTAGCCTTATTAATATCTCCTTTACCGCCAAATTTTGCGCAAGATGCTATGTTTCGCGCCAATTGCAAATTTACCCGCTTTCATACATATATCATAAATGAATTGGTTATTATATTATCTGTCTGTCTCTAACAAACGTTTATAGTACATCGTAATGGGAACTATCTTCAGTCCTCCAAGTTGCCGCAGCTTACTCGTCCTCTTATTTTTTTCGTGCAACAGGTTATCATTAAGCTTCATAATGAAAAAAAACAAAAACTTAATTTCTCTACATATTACTGGGTTGATAGCACTTTTAGCAAAAGTCGATGTATTAGATGCGCCAAAATGCACAAACACGTTAATACACAAGAACTTTCTTCCAAGCCTTGATCGCCCTCAAGCGTTTTATTAAAGTTTTTTTTTACGCTACTCACATTTCTCATGGCTATTCTTCTGCTAGCAGTCACCAGAAGCAATGACGAGATGCCAAAGCTGTAATTTGACGGTTCGATCTTTCTGCATCAAAGCAACCAAATTGTTGCTTTTTTTTCTTTTACCTGTTTTGTGTTGTATTTAGTGCTGAAAAATAATAATGACAAGGTGGAACAGGAATCTCAAATCATCAACTGGATGAGACGTTAAACAAAATGCATTGTGGAATGTACGATAGGCGAAAAATCTCGTGGTACCGTTTATATTTTTTATAATACATTATATTTTTGCCCCCAGAAACTTTGCATTATCTCAATAAAATGATCCTATGCTTTTTATTATCATATGATGATCTCCTGACCGATAGGATGAAGCTTTCTAGCTTTCGCATTTATTGCTTATTGAGCCGAAGACAGATCACTGCGCTTTGATAGAACATGCATTGCTTGCGACGGCGACAAATTCGTAACACCCTGCTCCTCCAACGCGGCGCTTCCCTGAAAAAATCAAGGTCAAACGAAGCATTGTTCATTCGAATATTACTAAACTATGTAAAAAAGCTATCCGGGGAGAGAAAAATAATCATTATTGTATTTTTTAATTGGACAGTAATGCGGTAAGGGAAATCGCCCTTTTATTTGAGAGAGCAGTTGTTTTACAGTACCACTAGAATAAAAAGCTCCAAATCATTATCTAACAAGTCCAAAGTGAGTGGCTTTTATTGATAGCCTGTTTCGCTTAAGACAATGTTGTCTTAAATTTCATTCAAGCATATGTGTCGAATATCGCCGGTACTTACCTGAACGACATCAGTCAGTCGGGCCGTTTTAAGTGTTTCTTGAAGAATCCAGGCGACAGCACGAGGCATATTTAACAAGATGCATGCTTCCTTAACCTAATAATTGCAAAAATAATAATATATAAGCATAAATAGTTATCGGGCATAATTTTTTGACAACAACATTTGAGTCATTGTACATTATATCTTTTATAGAAATGTATTTCAAGAAGAACTTTTAATAAATTTGCCTCCACCTAAAGACATTGTAAGGTACCCTCTCCATAACTGGTTACCAAAGTTTTTATTTTCATTTCTAGTTGAAATAAACAGATGAGGTAAGGGGTTAGATCGTTTCAACATACTTCTCTGAAAAAGTTCTCGGGTTGACCACCAGTTACGTAGGGGCTGAAAAGCGGGAATAAATTTCCCTCGAGATCAAAAGCGAGTTGCTGGGCTCCACCTTCAGAGAAATAGTTTTCGAGTATCACTTCCTCGTATATGTAGAGCGAAAGGCCACGTGCCAGACCCTGCCACAGCATAGCGAATAGCGGGGCCGCCAAAGCAGCGTGAAGCCTTGCTAATAGACACTGCAGCAAGGACAGCATTGGAAAAGCCGTGGGAGTCAATGCCAGCGGTTCGTCTTGGGTGGCCGTCGGCATACGGAACCATCTGCAAAGAGGAAATTAAGAAGAAACGTCTTCATTACGTTAAAGTAAAGCAAAAAAAAGTTTACTCGAAAGAAGTAAAAATAACCTTTTGAGGACATACAATACAGTAAGCCTTTCTTTACTCTCAACTTCACGTTAAAACGACATTTGAGCTTCAGTTGATAGTGGCCGTAATTGGCCTCTTTCTGGAAAACATAACCTTTAGATGCACCAAAAAAAGTAACTATTTGTAATTATTGGTCTTACTAAATTAATAAACCTTTGCACCACCCAGTTAATGGTAGTAGTAACGCAAAGCAGAACCAACTTTGTATCTCAAACTCACTTTTCGCGATGATACGATCGACATTTAACTTTGATGTCGGATAGGAGACAGTCGATCATAGTCAAAATTGCGTCTTTGTACAATCTTTCAAGTAAACCCGTTACCTAAAAAGGCGTTGAAAAATTATCATTATTGTTGTTGTTCTATGAATAAATGGGAAATTACAAATATTAGACTCAAAAGATGAAATTACCAAAACGTAAACGGTCATCCCTAATGGTTCCATAACAAAAAAAAAGTGATGTATAGCATCGATTTTTTTTTGCAAATTTTGACATAACTCTCTAGGTATACTCATGTACCTACAAACTTCTAAATTTTAGAAAGGCCACGGAAGAAAAGCCTTACTATAATTTCCTGTATAAAAGCCTCATCAGTGCAAGCTGCTACGTGTATTGTATGCTCCCCAATATACTTGCCTGTTCAAAAACGCTCTCCTCTGAGGGTCGATGGTTTGGAGCGTTTACGACTGTTGACGGCGATTCGGGCGTCGATTCAGATGACGTTGGCGCTGTCGCATCGCTTGAGCACACACTGTCACCTCCACCAACCCCAGATGTGCCCCCACCTTCTTTAGTAGATGACGACGCTCGTCGCCGTTCTAGCTTGCTACAAACTTCCAAGAGATTGATAAAGAACTACAACGCAATCAAGGTGCATACAATACAATACCAAATCAAGTTATGCAAGAACGTGCGGAATGCTATGTTAGTTACACCAAGCTTTTCTGCTATTGTATATGTATTCTGCGGGTATGTTGGTAATTTTAATACGAGGCAATTTCTATTTTTACTTACAAGCTGATTACTCCACTCATTGAGAACAACGACGACATAGTGTGCAGCGTTTAGTACTGGGCAGACATCGTAAAGGCTGCCAGCCTCCATGCGTGAATTGAGCACCTGCAGCAGGCATACCCGAAAGTCTTCAAGCAGAATTTGCTGCAGCGACAAAAACTTGAGCGCGTGTTCGGGGTTCTCCAATTGTCGGTAACGTTCCGTCATGGCGCCCAATAACAACATGAAGCCTTCTGCACACTCGGGCACCTATACAGAAGAGGAAAATGGTGGAATATCCCATTCGTTAGATCCAATAATGCTTAGATCCCAACTGTTACAACATAACTATACAACCAATTTGTCGCGATTGGGACCATTTGAAAAAAAATAATTTTACAACATCTGTATAGTCGTTACGCTCATAAGCCCGATGGGCCGAGCGTCAGTTGATCATTTAGTACGCTAGGTTGTAGTCTATTATGTAACAAAAGGATTATTAATTGGGTATCTGTACCTTGAGGGGGTCTTCGAGATCGGCCTCGATGTCCGCTCCCGGCGAATATGGACATGTCCAAGCCGAAGGCGAACTGAGAAGTTTGTCGCGCTTCTCGTCGGCAACTATAACCGCAATGATTACAACGATTATTTCTAGGCAGTTAACTTTTTACCTATTTCAAATAGTAAAGCAGGAATTATTCTGCAATTAGTAATAGTTGAGCTAACTATAATCAGCTGCTTTTATCATCGTCTTTATCAAATACCGATATCTAAAGACTACTATTAAAAACTATCAAACATCAGAGAGGAACTAATATTAATAAGCTAAGATACAAGTTAATAATATCTGGAACTGATTTGTCCCCATTACGTACACTTCTTCTCGAGGGCAATCCAGCGAATAAAACATCGATCGGTGGTGAGCACATTGAGGATACAGGGAAAACGCGAGGGGTAGCCGAGGTCGCGAAGTTCCGCGTGGAACATCAGGGCTTCTTCGATTGTGTGCGTCAGAAGCAGTTCGTTGTCTTCGGCTAACAACAGAGGAAGATCTACTTCTAACTTGGCAATCGCTGTCGAGACCAAACTACGCATCAATTCCAACTGAAGCAACACGAAATAAAGGCATCACATTAGTCATCAGTGTGATTTAGCTCATTAGTCGAAAATTTGATTCTGAGCTGATTCTCTCGATTAATTTCGCTGCCACTATGTATCTACAAAAAATAAGGACCCGTTTAGGGGGTATAGTCATCTCGTGAATACTCTGCATAAGAACTCGGACAACGTGATTAAAGCAAATATATGTTTTTATAATAACATATACTCACTGTTGCATGTATGCCTTCTATGTTATGCTTCATTAAAATTGGCTGAACAAACTTTTCACAGAACCTGCAAGATAGTTTACAAGGAAAATAGGCCATTATTATTATGTTTAGATGGCATGCGATTGATTTTCTGGAGTACACTGATTACTTTGATTTATAGTTTGGGGAAATTGGTAAGGTCCGCAAGAGCAGTTATGCTACAACTGAATAATTTCTTCAATAGTCAAGAAATACTAAGTTGCGGGTTAAAGCCAGTCGTGGTGATTGGCATGAACAAGCTTGTTCTTGAACCTTCCTATGGTTTGTTACCCACTGTTTGGCAAATACATCTGATACTCACACGGCATGATCCTGGATCCAGGTGAGGGTCTGTGTGAGATACCATTCAGGTTTGTCGACCCGATTCGTTTGTCGTTTGCTGACAAAATGGAAAAGAAACCGTTTTTTGAGTGGCTTCACCATCAGTTCAATGGGTAGCAAAAGTGTGCCACAGCTGCTGGATGTTGCTAGTTTTTCTTGCAGGAGGAGCTCATGAGGCAGCTGTATCTTGTAAAGGTTGAGGAAGGCTGACTCGAAGCAGGCGAACATTTGTGGAGGGCAGGACAGGGTGGCGGCTACAGAGGAGTTGATAACAGGCCAGCCCATTGATGACAAAACTTTATCGAACTCCCTATTGGTGGCATAGATCACAGTGAAAATAGCGTATGTACAAGTTAGATTTGATAATCGCCGAAAATAAATCCTTTAGGAACATCGTGAACGCGAAGCGAACTCAGACCTGTATGCTGAAAGTAATTATTTAAAGAGGAGAGATTAATACATAGATTTCAAGAAACGGAAGTAAAACCACTGCAGTTTCCAAAAACGAAAGCTGGTCATTCCTGATGAGTTGGATACTTCACACAATTTGGTAGAAGTTTAAGTTAGGATTTATCACAACAACATGCTACTTTAACACATCATATCAACTAAGCAGTTTACAGAAGCTTATGCCGTATTTCATTATAAGAAACCTTATATGTTTCGAGTTCTACGTTCGGTAACGCCGTTAGACATTCCATCGGGCGGCTGGCTTTCAGGACGAAACATGTTCAAACCTAAACCACAACATATCCCTAAGATTGACAGGCAGATACGTTACCCACTAAGCTATCATGGGGGCTCATTTTAAGAGACCAGCCCGACATGAGTACTAGCTGTATTACAATGAAAAAGAGCCGACCTTATGTTTTGACTCGAATAGCGAATTGAAGTGTGCTTACTTTTCAAACTTTTCCCTGAGTATGTTGTGCCAGTAGAGAATGGTCTGCTTGAGGAAAGTCATTAGTCGGTGGCACTGAGATGTCTTGAGTTTTAACCAGGTATCAACAAGCAATGCCAGGTGTGCGACTGCCGACCTGTCATCGCCGCTTTCAACTGCTTCCTCAATATATTGACTGAAAGCAATAGTATAGCTTAGATACATATTTAAATTTCGCTAAATTCTTTGGCACAATTAGAGAGATGTGACGTGTTCGGGATATCGACAAGTATTCGAAATGGTCTAATGATCTAAATCTAAGCTAAGAAAATTACTTGTTTAGCATCGGCATAAGCATAGCTACCTGTGAGCTTCAAGTGGAAAATATAACTGTAATATATTAATGATAAGATATAAGATGATATAAGACGATACCTGATATCTCCTATTTTGGCAATCCATTGTAGGTACTGTCGAAGGCGGAGAAGTCGCTGGATATCAGCTAGCGAAGTGTCAAACTCCTTCTTTACCTGCGGATTGAAGTATAAGCAATAATCATTTCGCGTTTTGGAAAGAAGCCAATGAATTGACATAGTTAGTAGTTACGTAAATGTGTGCATGTAGGCAAAACAATCCATTTTATAACTTTCCTGCAGCCAATTAGGTAGAAAAATCAGTGACATACCAAAACGCTGTACTAAATAAATACATCTTTAAATACACTTTACAGAATACTGTTTATTAGTTCTCACATTAAAATATGTTCAACACGAGACCTACCAAAAATTTTTATATACCTATTAGTATCGAGCTCGGTCGGAATTATCGATTGAGTTATTATTTTTATAATTAAACGGAGAAATTTGATAGTGTGAAATTCGGTGGCGATGAGATAACTTCTAACATTACGTGAACTTTTAAAAAATTTGGAAACGGTCATATTGACCGATAGTAGTTAATTTAGGGCTGCATCCACATTTGAATCAATTAGTCCACTTGTTCCTACTTGAGTGGCATTTTCAAGGTGTGAAGAAACGTCGCTGAGGATCCGACAGTGTACATCTTCCAGCAGTTCCATCTTAGACAGTGAATCACGCGCAAAATTTAAAAGCCCTTTCACCTGCTCGGGATCTGCTTGGCCATTTGATTTCGCTTGTTGCATCTGAAAAATAATGCATATGTTTCTTATTTCTTAAAAAAAAAAAAAATAAAAAGTACTTAAATAAATGATGTACATTTTCGAACAGAGAACACGAATAGCACAGTGGTTGTTGTCTCACTTTAAAGTAAAGTTTGATTAAGATCAGTATTCTTACGGGGTCATGCGTTTGACAATGGGATAGAACCCTATGACCTTATTCGTTTAACGCACCTTCAATTGTAAACTTTTCTTCTTAGCTTGTAGGCTTTCATGGTACTGTTTAGCTCGCAATATATGCTTCACTTCGCCTCCAATTTCTGCGTTAAGTTCGTCCACCGTTGCGTTCTCAACAAAATCGGACTGGGGACCCGTCTTGCCCACTTGGCTCCCGCTACGTCCATTAGATTTCATATGTTCGTCACTTTTAGGTTGGGGCTGAAGATTACCTCCTTGAAGGGGTGAAGCGGCCACCTCCACGGAGGAATTATCTTCTGCGCGGCCGCCACCACTGGCGCTGCCTACTTCTGAGGACATCACGACATCCAAGGACCAACACTAGTACTCTGTAACAGTAACCAAATAAATGAGCCGCATAACAATTATTTGACTTCATTCACTCAATGCACTTTCAAAATTCACAGAGCTCTAGAATGTCTTGTGGCCGAATATCTAAATGCAAACAATAAAAGTTGTTTGTTGTCATGACAAGACAGGAACATTTTTGGAACAGATATAAATAATTTATAATAATTGCATATTCATATACTCGCTGCAATAGTTCTTCGCTAACCAGCTCAAGGTGAAACAGCAATTCCGTATCTCGATTTGTTATCTGTCAATTTTGCACATTTTGCCATCATTTTAGTGTGTTTTGTTTTCTTCAGATACTGGTTTCAGGGTTTTATTGGCAAAAAGTTATATGAAATAAAAATACAAGTCTTCAGCCCGAATAACGTGGTATGATGAACAACGTTTCGAATAACACATACACACGGGGCATTCGGCTCTATAAATGGGATTGATTTTTGTATCTGTAATTTTTACAGGATTACACTGCTTGGTACTTTCTGTAGTTAGCTAACAAAAGGAACGAGAAAATCTTGTGTTTCGGACATAATTGTACTAAGAAAAAATATAGATTTATAAGCAGCATATTTTCATCAGATATAAGTGAGGTAACGACATGTCGACTACCCCTTCCTAGGTGCGGTTGCGTATCTATACGACCTTTGTAACATACTATCTCAAGAACGTATTTTCGCTAACACATTTTCCTTCTTAAAGAAGATGGAGTAATTAATTATATGAGGGGATTTCCAATAAAGGACTTCAATAAACTGAACAAAGTATAGGGCTATAAAATGGACCATTTGATTTAATAACAGTGGGCGAAACCTCAACATAATTAATGTTGTTTCTTATAGTATCTGGGTACACAGTTAGCTTTTTATCGTATGTTTTAGTAAAGCACAGCAAAATACGAGTTCTATCATTTGTAGGGACAGTATAGGCGGAAATGGTATTTGGTAACCGAAAAAGACGATTTGGTATGTTATCAAACTACACGTCAATAATATCTTTTCAGCGCATGCTTTATATGCGACAAGTAGAGCGTGTTCGTGCTCCAGACGTGAATGTGTTCTGCTGCTTCACGACGAGCCTCGGTTTGCCCACGGCGCTCTAGCATAGACATTAAAAGCCCACTGCTTTTATCGTTCACCAAGATCGCATTAGCAAATCTGTTTATATCTGCACATGACAGTCACATCGTGGAAGTTATGCTGTTCGTTTTAACAATATATATATAGTCTGAAAGGTATACGAGTGCCTATACGCAAATACATACACAGAAAGGCGAGCGACAATATCAACTTTGAGAGTCAGTATTCATTCTACCGGCCATGTGTTTACCTTATCTGTCAAACTTCTAGGTCATGCACAAGGCGCACACGTCACTCAATCGTCGCATTACACTATAAACAGTGGTAACAAAAAATCGAACATAGTAACTTCCACATCCGATTTCAATACACATTCAGCCAGAGCAGTAACAAGCGAAATAGCGAAAGGAGCAACACGCACAATTCAACGACTATGCAGACTTCCTGAACCCCTCAGAATTGCATGATGTGCATCTATCCGCGTGGTAGAGCTCGGCCCTAGCGCAGACACAACAGATGCCACTGCTTAACTCTACTTGTTCATTCACTGATAGCCAACATTGCTTAATCTGCTTAGCAAGCGTGCCAACGCGTTCTCAATCTCACCTGGAGTCTCGAGCAGCTGAAACGGCTTCACCAGCAGCGCTAACTGCAACTATTAACAACTACTGCTTCCCAGCGCGACTCTCCTGCAGATATGCTCTCACATAAATATTAGGGCTGGAGAAGTGCAGCGAGGATGTCTTCTGCTCTACCACCGTTTGATTCTTGTTGACGATGGCGAGCGGCACGACCCGGTCCGGCGTTCTACTACGTCAACCTGCCCTATTACTTGCCAGCCTGGCAAGCCGCTACCCACCCAATCACAGCCAAAGAAGCAGCTAATCAGATGTTGGGCCCTTTTGTTCGTTCCAGAGCTGTCCACACACGTCACGCACACATTCAGAAATAATAGTAATAATACTAGCAAATTTCTACGAACGCCACCATCGTTCAAAGACATTATCTATCAACCAACTGTATTCGATCCTCTGTCGTGAGACGTACGTCTTCCATATTTTTCAACAGTTACTTATACTATTATAACAACTACTTTGATATGGTATACGTTCACACCAATTCATCTGGTGCGCGTGCGCTTAGCAAAAGTTTTTGAATTACACTCTGCATCCATTCGATGTTTATTTTTGTAATATATATATATAAGGGCTTTCTTCACCTGCTCATTGCTCGTCTTCGTGCTGCTGGCACTACGACGACACCTACGATGCTGTAGTCTGCGCGGTAAATGCATTAGCTATTGCTTGCCGTTAATGCTGGCAAAAGACCTCCGCGTGAACATGGCAATGTATCATTCCGCCGGAGTTTTTTCCGTCGATTGATGTTGTCGCGAGCGTCAAACGAACAATCGGCATGATCGGATCGTCCGTGCGGGTGTGTACGTTGGCGGAGGGCGGGTTTTGCTGCTGCTACTGCTGCTGCAGTGAGCGCCAGAAAGTGACAGCAGTGGCAGCAAACGGGAAAGAGAACGAGCGATACCGCAAGCGAAAGATAGAGCACCATAACGTGCTGTACCACTACGACCTCTATGAAATGGAGAAGGGGTTAGCTGGTGAGCACCGCTGACGTTTTCATCTGTCATCTCTGCTGCTGCGTCTGCTATGACTCTTGCAGAGCTAGCGCCCATCATCGTCCTTTTTCTAGCCATTGCTTATCGTTCGTTGGCGTCTACAGTTTCGTCGGCTCCGGCGCATTTGCTTAGCCTGGGCACTCCGCTTATCGTTTGTGGCTGGGTCGATTTTCGTCCGCTTATCCAGATTCCATCTCTGCTACCACCACGAATTTGGCTGGGCCATTGTTGCCTAGCAAAGATAGTTGGGCTGTTTTGTTGCAATGAACAAGCATGTTAAAGTGCCCGTTGCTTAGTCGGTCTGCTAGCGCTGAATCTGTGACTTTTAAGTTTAACCGCGCCAGGCGAGCAGGCGGCGCACATAACAGTGAGCGAGTAAGTAATCGCTTGTTTTGTTAGAATCTGCAGCAACCATCTGTAGGCGCTCACTATTGTTGGCTCTTCCTTCTGTTTGGGTCTTCTCCTGTTATGGCCATCGTAGTCGCCTTTGCTGCGTAAAGTGACTTAGGCTCATACGCTGCTAACGGCGGTGGCTAACGCCGCAACAGCGACACCAGCGAGGGAAGTGGAACTGTTCTAGTAGTAACAGACGAAGTGGTAATAGAAGAAGAAGAAGCCCGACAGACATTAAAGTTAGTGCAGTTTTTTTGTAGAAGTGTGAGCGAGTGTATGGGGTCAGCTAGAACGTTTGCATACTGGTGACCTTTTACTAGCCAATCAGTTAGTCAGCGCTTTGTGTGAGAGCAGCACTCATTACTAACATAAACCAACGTATTATTTCTGCCTTCTCTCAATAAGTGATCTCTAAATAGCAGGCCGAGGCCATTTCGTTGCCCGTATAAATGCTAATACAAACGAGGGTGTGTGTGAATACAGAGATACCCGATGACCTCATCGTTATAGTAACAACCGTAATCTTTGCACTACTAACACGTTTGCTGTACCGTGTTTCAGCGAGAGCTATTTTTCCTTCAACTTGATTTAGTGAGAAATGTCTCGTCGCGCCAATGTTGCTCATCTCGTTCATGTACCGACGCTTTACTTATCCATCTGCGTGCCTGCCTGCCTACCCGCTTGCCAGCGAAGTCATGTTTATAAGGAACAGGAGTTAGTTGATAGATGCCAACTGTGACGATGCTACTACTGCTGTTACCACTGCAGATGTTGAAGCAGCTACCGCATACAGATAGAGTTGCCAACGGTATCCTCATTTGTGGCAGAGTAGTATCGATAAAAATTTAAGATGAGGTTTTCATTTGCCATTGCTAGCACCGATGCTCCGGATGACGGCGACGTCCACCAACAAGTAACACATTGACAGTAATACATATTACGAAACAAACTCTATCCGGAACGTAAAGACGCAAATCTCACATAACAACTTTCCACAACGAATTCATGGTTGGCAAGGGCATTAATATATTTACCATAGCTGAACGTATTACGATGACGATGACGACGACGACAGCTCGTCATTGCCGAGATAAGAAGCGAGTAGTGTTTTGTGGGTGTTAACAGAAGGAGTGGGTGATGCGGTACTGCTGCTCCGGCTACGTTAGTGGTGTGATACTTTTCAAACGCACGCAGGACACAGCTCTTAAAGTCGGCGTCCCTATGGTGCTAGTTTCTCTTGACACAGCTGAGAAAGTTCAATAGAGTGAGGTGCAGTGCGTATTCGACGAGTGTTTTCGTTAGACGGCGGCAAGCAGTGAGATTGTCGCAGTTCGAGTATTTTCTCGGTAGTGTATTGATCGTCAAACGTGTTCGTGATCGTTCTGTTGTGAAGACAATTACGGATCATACTTCCAGAAGACTAATCGCTCGACTGTGCAACAGGAAAGTATATGAACGAATAGCTGCAGTGGTATCATCATATCGGTAGTGCTAAATGATTACGTATGCCAGTAGAGTTCGCAATAGTATCGATTCGTATTCATTCGCCTCTAGAACTCGGCAGAATTTCAACATGTGATGAAGTCATTTCTAGTATGCGCTTAGCAACAACAGCGGTATTTGTGTACCGTCGATATTCTATGGTTTTCGCCAGTTGACTGTCTACGTTGCTTGAACGGGCATGAAATATAGGGCAATAACATCGCTCTGTCAGTCAGCCAGCCTTCCGCAGTTGAAACTGGATAGACGCGATGGCGTTTAGCGCCAGAGCTCGAAAACGCATCATTAAAGATGGCGAGAATGGAGATGACTCCGCCGGTCGGAATTGCGAGCAAATTTTTGTACGCTTATATTTCGATTGTTGAGTCGCTGCTGCCGCCCTGTCAACCGGCGCTCGGCCGTTAGTTCATCCGTGTTTTTGGCCGTCGATATGTTGGATTATTGATTGCTATTGTTTATGGCTATTGGCTCAATGTTGTCGGGTATAAACGAACGTGCACGTGTATATACGTTACCTCACATTGAAGACAGGGTTTCGACATAGATAACTAAGCTGGCTACCAAACACTTTGCCAGCGCGATTATGCTATAATATTATCGGAAACGTACATATGTTCAATACGATTTTGCGAATCATCTAAGAAACCATATTCCACGCAACTCTTCAGGAAATACTGGCTTCACTAATTTGAACTTACATATCGTATTCATTAAGTTTAATACATACTTAAGTAGTTTTAGCTATAGTTGCAATATGCATATATATATATATATATATATATATATAAAGCAGCCGGTTTACAAGCAGCAGAAAAGCACAGGCATCAATAGATCCAAATTTCTAGGGAGGAACTCTGTCGTCTATTCACGTGCGTGGGGACACGCTGGTATGCAGTTGATAATGAATTAATTTATGGTTACTATAAAGGACCATTTACCACTATTTTACTAAAGATGATATAATCTATGTAAGCGGTCGGCAGCATTGGACTTTCGGCTAAAGACTAGGATGTAATGGTGTGTATAGCATAGTTACAGCCCCCGGACGATTATCGTGGCTAAACGATCGGCGACAGTAAAAACGAGAATGGTACTTCTACGTTTTGCCCCTGTTAGATCACATTAATACATAGCGACAATTCTGTTTACTGCTTAGCCGACTCGTATCAGGAAGCTCCTGTAACCCTGTTGCGTCTTTTACTCACTTGTAATTACAAGCCTGATATATTATAGGATCAGTAGTTTGGTTGCCTGGTTTGCTTCTAGGATTTGAATATTGCTGTGCTGTGTATGAAAACAAACAAATAACAATAAAAAAAAATCACGGAAATAAACTCATTCACAATGATCACCTTGAGAAACACAGTTTTTTTGCTTTCAAGATGCAATGTGTACAGTTTTACCTGTCATTGCTTGCCACTGCCAGCCGTAGCGTTTACCTTGGCCAGTTTCTAAATGCTGTGATAAAAATGTCGGTATGATATAGATAAATACGATTAGGTATAGTCTTCTTCCGTCTACAACCACTCAAGATCTTCTTGCATCATTAATTATCAACGGAACGGGTGTGTTCGATAATAGAAAGGTGGCGTAAGACCTCAAAGCGCTTGTGGTAACTGTAACGTTGTTGATCTGTTACGGATATTGATCAGCTGGTGGTCTTTCTTAGAGCCAGAGTCATTAAAATGAAAATAAGCAAGTTACTTGTAACACAATAGCGTAAGTTGCTTGAAAAAGACATAAAAATCAGGCACAATCAAGTTTGTCACCTGAAGTTTAGTGTGCTCAATTGTTTAAGCTAAATTGGCTACAACATTTGATCAAACCATAGTTCCATATAGTTCTTTCTTCCCATCTTCCTTTACCACGTTTTTTGGCAAGTAACATAAATGAACTTGGGAGTGAAGCCGGGCCAGTGTTATGGTTGTGTTCGTCCACCGCATTACTCTTTGAGCACCGATTATTTGACATTTGCACTGCTGTTTGACATTTTCGGTTTTTCGTCAAATGAGGTACATTATTATTATTATTTTGGATAATTTTTGGGTACAATTTTCCGTGTATAAGAATTTCGTAGAAGTGATAATTAGTGGAATCCAGCTCTACTAAAAAACTAAGCGGTACCATTGTGTCTTTCTAATGCGGTTACGTTTTGCTAACCTCTTTCATGCAAGAATAACGCATATAGCCTTTCGAAGAGCTCGTAACATTTTGTAATCGACATTATTACATATTGTGACTACAAAATTTAGTAACCCTATTTATTCTATAGACGCCTCTGCGTAAAGGATTTTGATAGAAGCAATAATAACTCATTGTTGCGCGTGTGACATCGTCACCTAATCGCCCAAATTGCAAAGAGTCGAAGCTGCTGTATAGATGCATTACTGATAAGTCTATTGGAAATATTCCGGCTTAGCGATCAGCAGCGGCGGCTGCTGCTGCCGTTACGGACGAAATTCGCCGCCGCCTGAAGAACGATGACGCTGGCCAGCAATTGAGTCGTGATGCGTAAGCCACCGTCGCACGACAGCTGGATTTTCAGCTGGTCCTGCTGATTCCGCGTCAGCTTGTACTGGGCCGAGTCGTCGCGGTGGCGGCCATCGCGACCGTTGCCATCTATACATAAACGCTATGTAGATGCTGTTAGTGCTGATACAGGGTCAGACCAATGGTCACATCGGCAGGAAAAACTTTGTGGTCGTCCAGTGCTTCTTGCGTATGGTCTCCAGCTTACCACTGGTGATTGGCGTAGTCTGTGCTGACCCGTCAGGATCTAAGAAAACTGGTGCGTGTGATTCCGCTGCAGAAGCACTAGGCGGCTGCTAATACAGAAATGAAGATGGAGCGAAGGACAATTCGAAAGTCGGGGAGAACACCCGGCAAGTGTACATGATAATAATATTGGAAAGACGAAAAAGGTAATGGAGCTATAGTAAAACGTTAACACAATGAAAGGCCACTGCTAGTTCTCACTTTCGTTAACAACGAGTTTCCCAGTCTCGGGAGACGAAGAAGCTATATATCACGTGTGACCTTATGGCGTGACGTGATTAAACTACCGTCATTGGCCTGTCTGCATCAGTGTTACCCGAGCACAAAATGGCTTGCTCCCCTTCACACTAGACCCCAGCAACCTTTAAGGATGCATAACAGTGAATAGGCTGTAAGTACGCCATTCTATAAACGCAAGGCATATTACGCATATATATTTATACATACATATATATAAATATGTTCACTTCCATCAGTGGCCCATGTGTGTGTAACGAAGAGTCGGCCATCGTTCAGCAGCGGAGGGTGATAACGTCGCTATATTACCAGGAGCGTTAACATGAGCAAATATGTGCGTTATAGTCCTTGAAGAAACGATATAGCCCAGATTTGTGTACATGTGCTCATCGAATGATTATTACGGCTGTTACTCATATCATGATTACTAATGTTACTCTTTATTAGCATGAAGACATCTAACGAAAGTTATCTATGTATGTCTGCAAAATTTAGTGAAAAATTTTATACATTTAAATGCGATTACGTCCTCCATTGTCTTCGGTCACAAAACCAACTTCTTTACCTTGCCAATCTATAAAAATTTCAACGATTGAAAGGTTTTTAGCCAAACTAGCGGACATCGCTTTTGTATTCAGCACTGATCACGTGATTGTTGAAAGATTATTGTTCATCAATAACTCAAGTAAAAAAAATATTGTTGCAATGAAAGGACCCTGATTAGAATGGGATAAGAAATCGATATGATGTCTTTCTAAATTCCGGATGTCGACTTTCGCCAACGGATCTAGAAAGTCTAGAATAAGCAATAACAATAATGCAGAAAGCTATCTAAATAGATGATGAAAATAACTGCAGGCCTGTATAATGCCGATAGATTTTTAGAGCTGTTAGCTTTAATTAAGACCAATTAAATTGAGAAGATGCCGCTATGATATTTTGTACGTTAAGGTAGATTACGCAAGATACAACAAGATGCCGAAGAGTATATATGGCACATGGGTATATATATATATATATGCAGAAGTGACGACTCTAATGTATATAAGTGATTACTGACGATATATTATGCTTACAGTAACACGTAAATCGTCTTTCCGGCATCTTTATACGTTCTGTCTTAATAGTACCTTAAATTGAATGGATGTTTAGCCAAACTAACCTGAAAGAGGCACCTACCATATAATTATTCAATATTTCTGAGTAGAACATGTTGTTCCTAAAAGCGTAAGGAAGAAGATGGTTTCTGTCTACGTGATTAATACATGAAAAACAAAATGAGTTTATTTTAGATATACGTGTCAAGCGTGCTCTGCATTCTCCTCGTAAAACACATGATGTAGTGGTGTGATAGCATATTTGAAGCTTCATGTCTTGTAAAAATGGGTCGTACTTTAAAAACGATCCACTTTGCTCTAGAAGGTCCAAAATAAAGTATCTTTCATTATATTAATTAGGTGAGGATAACAACAATAGTTGACGATAGAGGAAGATAAACCATCAATTTTTGTAATTTAAGAATGTTACTATTAATGTGCGGCACCAAGCAGGAGTAGGCCGAGTAAATAAATGCATTTATAAACATTGCAGAAGTTCTATAAATACAGAAGCAGATCGTCTTAATGTTGCGACGTTATTGCATTATCTGTTAATACTATCTGTAGAGTGAGGGACTTTAATTCCGTACTGAAGCAAAATTTGGGAACTTGCCACGTGCCGTAAATTTCGGTAACTTTATACAGAAGCCGGATTTCACATTTCAAGACATTTTGGAGGTCGGTCGCTAAACTTTTGGCGCCAACAGTCGGACGCGGCAACCGGCTACGTCCATTCAATATCATTTTCTTCACAAGAGGCATTTATTTCATGGTGCTCGTCATCCAAGCAGTGCTTTCTAACGTACAGTCAAATTGATGTCGCGCCAAGTGCAATTGTTCTTAGCGAATTTTTTTCACCACTAAATACCAATAAATGATATTTTTAAGAGTTACTTATGTAAGACAGCCCCTGAGGTGCACAAATGGTCTCAGTAAGTGGGCTGACTTTGGCCAGCCTAATCATGACAAAGTCAGAACTGCTATACACCAACGCATCTTTGCGTTTTCGATGACATCAATAACGATACCTGGAGTATATGATACGAGCAACAACTGTGACCACGCGCATATCGTTGTTGTTCGATTACTCTGTTTGATATTGGTTCAAGTAGGAAGTTTACATGGGTTAGTATATGGGCAAAGCATTCCTCAGTCGGCTCCAGAAAAAATGAGATGAAATCACGTACATGATACCGATAATACAATAATGAGGAGCGGAGCACATGGATTTCCATACGTTGAGGTACGCATCACAGTATGACCGACTGTCTACATCCTATGAAACGAATTGGGTTAAACGGGTCCAGAAAGATAGCTTTACAGTTGAAACGACATTGGAATGAAGAAAAACCTCACAGATATTTTCTTCTCTCGGTTACTGGGTTTACGACATTGGTGCGTAACATAAAAACCAAGACAACCCACATATACGGCACTAGCGTGTGAACCAAACAGTCAGATCTTTCTAGAGCTAACGCGCAGGGCTGTCGAACCACTGCTAAATGCAGTAGCTTGCGTGAGTAGCTGCTAATTTTTTTTGTCTGAATTGAAAATTGCCTGCCAAGATGGTCAGTCCTTGGTCAAAACAGCCGTTCACAACAAATATTAAAACGAATGTTTTTCTTTTTTGTTCTTTGTTTTATTTACTATAATCGGCTTTCAGCAGTCTTGCTGGAAAAATGGGCCGCCTAAAAATAGGTATCTAGCGGTACACTAAATATAACTCTTGCTGAGCCACAACAGCGACAGTCTACATCCAAGTAATCGTATGCGTAGCTAAATTCAGTTGCAATCAGTTTGCATTCCTTGGATTGCACTATGTATACATTTAAGATCTATAAATTGAAAATATGTACATGCCTAATCCTTTTCATTTCTACATTTGAACTATTACCGGCATTTTTTCAAATATCCCGAAGTAACTTCTTTTTATCGTTTCCTCATCTGTTACTAATGGCTTTCTGGATGCTCAATACCACACAAGTTCATCTCATGCGTAATGTTTGTCTAGGTGCGCATACAATTCAATCGTTACATCGGGGCCCGAGACATTCTCTAGATAGAGACATCCTATCTCACATTTACATTGACCGTATTTGTGGTCTTTCATGGGGTCGGCACGATTCTCCCATTCTGCTCCTGGTCGGTGGAATTGTGCGACCGTTTGACAAGCGCAAACCGCTTACGAAGAGCTTGGCTTTTACCATGGTACTCGTTGACTGACGAAAGAGTAATCAACGCCGTCACAGCGGTCACGAATATATTTCCCTGCTGACTCCCCAACGATGACTCTGTTTTTGACCTGAGAGTTTCTAGAGAATCCCAAGGCAAGAGAAAGAGAAAGCGGGCAAAAGGATAACGCAGCAGCACAGCATGACTGGGCAACAATGCACACAGCATATGCAGTAGGCATATGAAAGGGTGAAATTTTTCTCATATAGTGCGATACGCACACGCAACAAAGCGAACCCCCATGAACAGTGGCCACAAAAGACAAACACACGTATGAACAGTTGGAGGAGTCGAGGGAGAGCCCACAGCGAACAGGTGCAAGCTTTTCCGACAGAAGAGAGGATTCGGTGCAAATAGCAGCGGCGACAGCTTGGGGAGTCGGATCTTTCTTGCCATTTGTGCGACGCCGGTCGCAGCCCTGGCGTCTTTATGATTCACCGTTCGTCGACCGGCGTTTGTCGGCAGCTGGAATCTGCTGTCGACAAAGACGACATCAGGTTGAAAACGGGACGAGACGCTTTTCCATTTTTCCGCCACTGACGCAGCCGTTACCGAAACTTCTCGACCATCATCGTTGCTACACACTATTCAGGTTTGTCTCCACCAGCTGCGCTTGCTTTACCAAGTGTATTACTTTGGCTTTTTATTTCGGGGCTGGTCGTATAAGGTATGTCCAACAACAAATATTATTCCGCAAGAAACGGCGTCCGCTCGATGTATTTTGGGTACTGGACAAACTTGGTGCTGATGATTGCCCACGCAACCCTCCAGTAATTAATCCAGCTACAACGACGTGTCATTCTTGATCATAATCAAGGCTATATCAGGCAATTTTTTGACTGCCGCCTTCTTACCTTATTATATTTATAATCATTTCAGATCTCAACTTGGGAAATATAATTAAAATATCATATATATTATATATAATATAAAAAGTTATAGAGGATAGAATTTAATGCCATTGTAACATTAAAATGTCTGTGGAAGTATATATATATATAAATGCTATCCTCAGTTGGATTAACAAGGTAAAATGTTGGACAAATTGATACTTATGATGATTTGAGGGAGGATCAAAAACAGAAACGCAAAAACGCTTGCTTCTTTTTGCTGCCACGCTGTAACAGTGACATATTATTGTACTAAATTGTGGCCTGTGCTCAAAAATTGATTTTCTGCGATAATTGTCGATGGTGACATTACTGGGTAGATATAATTAGATCGGCGGTACGTCGACCTAAAACAATTGCGAACGTTTGTGGATTTTTTTTGATGGTCTAATGCAACTATTTTCCACCACACCTTCACAAGTTCTGGTTTGTCGATCAAGGACGACGTGTACTGTCAATAACTGCAAGAGATGATGAAAAAGTTACAGGAAGAATCTCTCTGTCATCTGCCACATACATTAATCTCGATAAATGTTCAGTGTGATGTTCAAATTGTCTTTTGAGAGTTCATAAACTCCTATAATGTACATATCTACAGCGGGATAACAAAACCGTTACCCTCCAGGTGGCGGAAGGCCATAGATAATAATTATGCATCTTTCAACCTAAAATAAAATAACTAAGCCTGTAAATAAAATTCGAAAGTTAGAATCATATATA